>NW_027411866.1:15959195-16033355 GCF_047663935.1 Musca autumnalis | reverse complement strand
TAATATTTTTCAAGAACTCGAATACGTAGTCTATTTTAACAATCATACTTTACTCATCCTAATATATCTACCAGATATAGATCAGGTTCGAATATGGACTATATTTGTCCACACCTTCGGGTACCTCCCACACAAAATTTTGGATAAAATCACTTTGAGACCTGCTCTTGTTGGAGCAACTTGCATTCACTGCTACAATTACGACTGTAAAAGTTTTTTAGGGGAAAGTCCATACTTCTTAAGAAAACAGCCCGAATGTTGTAAAAAAACCCCTATGGCACCATATGTAGTGCCTGTAGAGCTCGAACCGAATACTGCGTTCGTCCAAACTTTGGATACTGTAATATTTCTTCGAATATAAGATGAAATTCGAAGGTGGTGCTTATAGGTCCACTCCTTCCGGTGTTTCCCCACAAAAGTTCGTTCGAAAATATACGCTAAAATGGTACGCGCGATTTCTCACACACGTAGCAACCAATTTGGTCCAAACTTTTGATCTCTAAATATTGTCGAAACTTAGTTAATTTTTAAATTTGGGCTCTATCTTTCCAATCCGTGTGGTACCACCCACACAAATGTTAAACATTTTTGTGTGATTAAGGGTCTGTCCGAGGATCATTTGGACATTTTTATCGAAGGTTTTCCTAGTGACCGTGTTTACAGCGATATTATGTTTATCTTAGGCTAGCGTGATAGAAAGCTCTATCTATCGATATCCCCTCAAATTCTTGAGCTTTAATCCCATCCATACTTTTGTCGGTTCATACGCCCAAAATTTTGAAAACCTCCCTAAATACATGTTTTTTTTTGGGAAAAGTATTTCAATTCACACAGGCTGAAGGTATATCTCTTTTGGCAAAGCCGACTGATACTGTTTTACTTGTTTCGTATATGCATACGTATCGTTTATAAATTGTATAACTATTATTGCGCGACAAAACCACTAAGTTAGTTTTATACCCTCAGCCTTTAGGCTAAAATAAGTTCAGTTTAGGACCTGCTCTCGAATCGCTTTGATTTTTGTTGCAACAAATTGTATTCACTTTCCCCCATACGACGGTATACGTTTCATCAGGGGCAAGTCCATACTTCCTGAGGAAATGGCAGGAAAGATGCAAAAACCACACGGTGTGTAGTGGTTGGAGCGTAAGACAACTCTCGAATAGATCAACCGATTTGGTCCAAAATTTGGCCTTCGCAATATTTTGAAAAAACCACGCCTTCCCGGTACATCCCCCACAAAGTTTAAAATGTTCGGAAAAATTGTTCGCACGATAACTCTTGAAGTGAGTGACCGATTTAATCCATACTTTGCACATCCTAATATGTCTACCAGATATAGATCAGGTTCGAATATGGATTATGTTTGTCCTTCGGGTACCTATCACACAAAATTACGGATAAGTTCACTTTAAGACCTGCTCTCGAATCACTTTGATTTTTTTTGAAGTAACTTGCATTCGCAGTCTCAATTACGACGGTAAATTTTTTTAAGGGGCAAGTCCATACTTCTTGTGAAAACAGCCCGAAAGGTGTAAAAAATCCTATGGCACCATATGTAGTGGCTGGAGAGCACGATAACTCTCGAACTAACCGATTTGGGCCTTCCTGATATTTTGTCATACTTTCAGTTCGAAGATAGGCAATACAGGCCACAACTTCCGGTAGTTCCCCCGAATATTTAAAAAATGTCACTTATGTGTCACGATATCTCTTGAACAATTTGGTCCAAACGTTGGATCTCCTAATATTTTGTCCAAATTTAGTTTAACTTCTAAAATGGAGGTACCTTAGGGAACATCCTCCACAAAAGTTCAACATTTGTGTTTAAGTGCAGTTTAAGGTCTGTTAGAAGATCCTTTGGAAATGTATGCCGATGCTGTTCGTTGTTGCCCTGCTTACAACGGTATTATATTTTCGTAGACAAGTCCATGCTTCTTGGCATACTGGGTCCATAAGTTATACGGATGACCTACTGAAATGACTAGTGGGCGAATATCCCAAAAAAGATCCACTTCCATAATGGCCTATGTCGGTCCATTCCTTTAGGTACCTCCTCTGCAACACTTTTGAACTTTTATCCTAATCCAAATGTCCAAGAAAGGCCACAAAATATTGAAAATACCGTAAATACATTCGATCTGACCGTAGATGAAAGTTTCAACTCACATAGGCTGAGGGTATATCTCTGTCGGCAAAGCCGACTGATACTTTTTTACTTGTTTTTGGTCAATTTCGCTCGCTAAATATTTCACGATCATCACCAATAACATTAGGTGCCTATTCTGGTCTAAGCCGCACCTCTATGCAAAATTTCGTGACGATCGGTCAATAATTGCGGCCTGTAGTTTGATTACAATTTATAACGGACACACATCTCAAAATCGCTTTATCTCGTCGATATATGAAGATTGCTATACCACATTTGGGGTCTAGGACCAATATTTCGCGGTGTTACATGAATTTTTACCAAAACAAACTTATAATAATACCCTTTCTACATAGTGGTGTAGGGTATAGAAACAAGTAAGAATGGCGTTAAGTTCGGCCGGGTCGAAATTGTTATACCCTCCACCTGAGCTGTATTGAAGTAAAATGGAACAATTAGTGCCTTTTGTTTAAAACAATGTGGCTTACCTTCAAAATACCGAAAATCGGGAGGTACCGTTCTATGGGGGCTATAAGAAGGCGTGAACATGTACGGATAGATTTATGGGAAAAGTTTTGTACCCCAAAAGAAGACTAAATTCCAAATTCAGCCATTTCGGCAGCGATAATGAAGCTGAAACATTCAAAATACCGAAAATCGGGTGGTATCGTTCTATAGGGCTACATCAAAACGTGGACCGATATAGCCCATTTGCAATACCAAACATCCTAGGAGAAATATAAAGTTCTATACCAAATCACAAAGCTCTATCGTAAAAATTGCGGGCTGTAACTTGATTTCAACAGACGGACAGACGACTTAGAATTTTACCCTGATCAAGTATATATATACTTTATAGGGTCTCCCATGAATATTAGGATGTGTTACAAACGGAATGAGAAGTTTAATTATACCCTCCATATTATGGTGGAAGCTATAACTAGAAATTAAGTCACTTTTAAATTTTTTAATCATAAAATCTCCTACCTTTTCAATTTGTAGAACCTTTTTTTGTTGTCGAGTACTTACAACAACAAAAATCCCCAGTTTGTCAAACGGAACAATATTTTTCATTTTCTCTAAACAATAGAGCTTTTCTTTAAAACCATATCCTTTTGTCTGGAGGCAAAGCAGATGACATTTATGTTAGCAACAGGAGGTACAACGCTCACAAACAATAACACAGTAATAAAAATAAAATTCACAATTGGCTTTCTTGCTTATGATTCCAGAGACAGGAAAGTGTGAACTTAGGGACTAGAAGAGAAAACTGAAAAATAATATATGAGTAAAGGACAAAAAATTTAGTTTCCATTTCAATGAAGAAAATGCGATATCACTCACGTTTTTGCAAAAACAGCGATTTAAAAAATTTAGTGCCATGGGAGCTGTATCCGATTTATCCCAAAAATACTATGTGATGTTACATCCACGTTTCTTGATGATTTTATTGAAATAGGTTAGATTAGTGTATTTTTTCACGGTTGATAGTGAAATCGGATGCGCATAAAAAAGTGTGTGCATTTTGTGCAAATTATTAGCGTTGTAAAATGTTTTGCACACTAAACTGCAGACGACGCTACATCGCCGCCGCCAAAGTAAATCTTAGTAAATGTTTACAAATGAGAAGAAAACAATTCGTTGTATCGGGAAACCCCATGCGCATCAAGTAATTTTGAGGATTTCGCGATTTACACGCATTTTAAAATGTATATTACCCGATACAGTTTTCCTTCAAATTTATTCCCCATTGAAAGGTACCCAAAATATATATGAACATCTTCCATATCTTCCTCAAGATGTTAGCGTGTATTAAGATTTTTCCTATTATCATAATTGAAAGATTTGGGATTTTTTCCTCAATCCGTGTAACAAAAATCTTTCGTGTAGCATAAAAAAAAAAAAAATTTTTTTTCGATAGAAAACTAAATTTTTTTGTATTTTTCTCATATGTATGTATGTATGTAAGATATAGGATAGGATATATGTATATAAGACCTACATTGTATTTAAACTTTTCAACTATTAAGGGTAGAGCTTCATTTTGAAATGTAAAACTAATTGCTTCACTTTAAATACCATTCCGACGGGAAAATAAACAAGTAAAAAGGTGTTAAGTTCGGCCGGGCCGAACTTTTCATACCCTCCACCATAAAATATTCTGAACTAAAATGGAATAATTAGTTTTCATTCCTGTCCCCAACTTTAAGTGAGTACGCGAAAATGTCAGATAATGTACATAAAATGTTTCATTCGGTAAGCCCTTTGTTTGCCTATATCTAACTATGTATGTTGACAATTTTTGGTGGGCTAGAAATTGGGAGGTACCGTTATATAGGGTTATAATAAAACATGGACCTATGTTGACAGTTTTTGATTGGAGCTTTTAATGTCAAATAACTCCTAATTCGGTTAAAAATTGTAGCTAGAATCCTCAAAATACCGAAAATTGGTACATAACGTGGGAACTTCAAATGTCATTAACAGCTGGTTCGGAGGTATGTGGGCTATACGAAAATATGAACTTAAAAGAACAATTTTTGTTGGCTTTTAAATTGCAAATTACAGAAAGTTATTCCAAAAAATAAAGCTAAGGTACAGAAAATCGGGAGGTTTGTTTTGGGGCTATACCAAAACATGGACCTACGTTCGGTTAAACATTTTAATTAAATCCTCAAAGTACCGAAAATCGGGAAGTATCGTTATATTGGGGCTATGTTGAAAATTGTTGATGCAGATGTGTGGTGACCACTACAACCTTCAAATGTCAAATTACAGTTAGTTCGGTTAAAAATTTTAGCTAAAATTGCTAATTACTGAAAATTGGGAGGTACCGTTATATGGGAGCTATATCCGAACATGGACCTATGTTGACAATTTTTTATGGAGAGGTGTTGTGACCACTAAGAACTTCAAATGTCAAATTACTGCTAGTTCGGTTTAATATTGTAGTTAAAATCATCAAATTACTGAAAATCGGGAGGTACTTTTATATGGGAGCTTTAGCAATACATCGACCTTTCTTGACAATTTTTGGTGGAGAGGTGTGGTGACCACTAAAAATTTCAAATGTCAAATGTTCAAATTACAGATAATTCGGTTAAAACTTGTAGGTGAAATTCTCAAAATACCGAAAATCCGTTATATGGGGATACCGAAATCCGTTATACGGTTATATGGGGCTATACCAAAACAGGGACCTACGTTCATAATTACTTCGAATATAAGTTTTTTGGTCACTAAGAACCCTAATTTTCAATTATAGCTAATTCGGTCTATAAATGTGAATTTAAACGTTAAAATACCAGAAATCGAGCGGTAACGTTATATGGGGGCTATTCCAAAACATGGACCTATGGCCACTAGTTATATAAGTTTATTGACATTTAAGAACCCTAAATGTCAATTTATAGCTAAATCGGTCTGTAAATGTAACTAAAAACGCCAAAATGCCAAAAATCAGGGGTACCGTTATATGGGGGCTATACCAAAACGTGGACCGATATAGCCCATCATCGAACTTGATCTGACTGCAAACAAAAAACGCATTTTCCCAAAATTTCAGGCAATTTTAGTGGAGAGGTGTGGTGACCACTAAGAACTTCAAATTTCCAATGTTCAAATTACAGCTAATTCGGTTAAAACTTGTAGGAAAAATCTCAAAATACCGAAAATCAGGAGGTACCGTTATATGGGGTTATACCAAACACCAAAACATGTACCTTTGTTCATAATTTTTTCGAATATAAGTTTTTTGGTCACTAAGAACCCTAAATATCAAATTATAGCTAATTCGGTCTAGAAATGCGACTTAAATTGTCAAAATACCTGAAATCGGGCGGTAGCGTTATATGGGGGCTATTCCAAAACATTGATCTATGTCCACTAGTTTTGTTATATAAGTTTATTGACACTTAAGAACCCTAAATGTCAATTTATAGCTAAATCGGTCTGAAAATGTAGCTAAAAACGTCAAAATACCGTAAATCGGGGGGTACCGTTATATGGGGGCTATACCAAAACGTGGACCTATGCCCACAAGTTTTCTTATATAAGTTTAGTGAAGCTTAAGAGACCTAAATGTCAAATAAGAGCTAAATCGGTCTGAAAATGTAGCAAAAAACGTCAAAATACCGTAAATCGGGGGGTACCGTTATATGGGGGCTATACCAAAACGTGGACCTATGTCCACTAGTTTTCTTATATAAGTTTATTGGTACTTAAGAACCCTAAATGTCAAATTATAGCTAAATCGGTCTGAAAATGTAGCTAAAAACGTCAAAATATCGTAAATCGGGGGTACCGTTATATGGGGGCTATACCAAAACGTGGACCTATGTCCACAACTTTTGTTGTACAAGTTTATTGACACTTAAGAACTCTAAATGTCAAATTATAGCTATATCGGTCTGAAAATGTAGCTAAAAACGTCAAAATACCGTAAATCGGGGGGTACCGTTATATAGGGGCTATATCAAAACGTGGACCTATGTCCACAACTTTTGTTATATAAGTTTATTGACACTTAAGAACCCTAAATGTCAAATTATAGCTAAATCGGTCTGAAAATGTAGCTAAAAACGGCAAAATACCGTAAATCGGGGGTACCGTTATATGGGGGCTATACCAAAACGTGGACCTATGTCCACAACTTTTGTTATATAAGTTTATTGACACTTAAGAATCCTAAATGCCAAATTATAGCTACATCGGACTGAAAATGTAGCTAAAAGCGTCAAAGTACCGTAAATCGGGGGGTACCGTTATATGGGGGCTATACCAAAACGTGGACCTATGTGCACAACTTTTGTTATATAAGTTTATTGACTCTAAAGAACCCTAAATGTCAAATTATAGCTAAATCGGTCTAAAAATGTAGCTAAAAACGTCAAAATACCGTAAATCGGGGGGTACCGTTATATGGGGGCTATACCAAAACGTGGACCGATATAGCCCATCATCGAACTTGACCTGCCTGCAAACAAAAGACGCATTTTCCCAAAATTTCAGCGTCCTATCTCCATTTTTGTGGATGCTAGAGTGATTACCACAGACGGACGGACGGACGGACGGACGTATACAGATCGACTCATAATTTTACCCTGATCAGGAATATATATACTTTATAGGGTCGCAAATGAGTATTTCAATGCGTTACAAACGGAAAAACAAACTTAATATACCCTCCATACTATGGTGGAGGGTATAAAAATCTTTTCTTACGTTTTATCAAATTCAAGTTGATTTAATAATATCTGATTATCTCGTAAATTTTACCTTCATAAATACAACTACCACAGTAAAACATAATGTAAATAAATCTCCCGCTTATTGACAGCAACCTACACACCTGTAGCATCATTATCATCAATGAATCTGGATAAAAACCATATCTTTTTCCACGGAACTCCGTCATAAACAGTACATTAATAGAAGGGGGAAAATGTTATATTCCACGAAAAAACGCATGCATTTTTATATTTTTTTCACGAAATAAATCATATAAGGGTAAAAACAAGCTCATCGGTTACACATTTTGTTCGAAACATGGCTGCTGGAAATATTAAAAAAATTAAATAAAAAAGGAGGATAAAAAAGTGTGAGGAAATATTTAAGAGGCAAAAATACCAATAAACTAGATTGAAAAAAAAACTTTTTACGGTGAATCGAGGAAGAGCATACTTCTGAAGGGGAGATGTTTACACTAGCGGTCATCTGAATAGGTTTGAATTTTTTTCTTTTTATATGTTAAGTTATCTTCTGATGTGTTCGTATTACAGATCCATACTATTTAGTTTTTGAGATTCCTATCCTATGCCAACATTCCCAAGAAAAAACTTGACGGTGTTGCCATTTTTTCGGAAAATATCCCAATTATAATAAAAAATGTACAAAAAAGTGTCCAATTTTTGCCATCATCAGAATAGGTTTGTATCAAATAAAATTGAAAAATTGTACTAACCAAGCAAATATTGCGCAGTGTTTTGGTTTAGTTTAGTAAAATGGAACATTCTGATAAATCCTAGAACAAATTTGACCCGCTTTATTTGGAACGTGGGTTCAATTCTCAACATGGAAAAGTTACCAAAAACTTTCAGATAAAATCAAGAAATATTCACAGAAAAACGTTTTATAAACTTGCTTTAAATGATTTTTTGATTTCGTAAGATCTCTTCTGAGCTTCGAAAATTGTCTGAAAGCAAATACCAAGTGTAGCCATATAATTAGGATCGATAAATTAGAAAGGTCATTGAAAATAGTTGGTATTTTAGTTCAAGTATCATTTTTTAACTATCCTTGCAGTACAAATTTAAGTATTATCATGGTCACAAATCCACCATAGTGGACCATATGTATCATTAATGTTCTAAAATTGGTCTGGAAGAATGTTTCTTCGACGACAATAAAATAGAAAATTGTAATTCAAATTTAACTCAAAGGGGCATGATATCGCCGACTTTTATAGTGCTCTATAACTTCAGTAGTCCATTCTTTTGTACTTATTCGTGTTTGTTTTATGACTTGTGAACAGAAAAAAACTTTTTGACCTGACTATATAGGTATTACAGCACTATAAAAGTCGGCGATATCACGCCCCTTTGAGTTAAATTTGAATTACAATTTTCTAATTTATTGTCGTCGAAGAAACATTCTTCCAGACCAATTTTCGAACATTAATGATACATATGGTCCACTATGGTGGATTTGTGACCATGATAATACTTAAATTTGTACTGCAAGGATAGTTAAAAAATGAAACTTGAACTAAAATACCAACTATTTTCAATGACCTTTCTAATTTATCGATCCTAATTATATGGCTACACTTGGTATTGCTTTCAGACAATTTTCGAAGCTCAGAAGAGATCTTACGAAATCAAAAAGTCATTTAAAGCAAGTTTATAAAACGTTTTTCTGTGAATATTTCTTGATTTTATCTGAAAGTTTTTGGTAACTTTTCCATGTTGAGAATTGAACCCACGTTCCAAATAAAGCGGGTCAAATTTGTTCTAGGATTTATCAGAATGTTCCATTTTACTAAACTAAACCAAAACACTGCGCAATATTTGCTTGGTTAGTACAATTTTTCAATTTTATTTGATTCAAACCTATTCTGATGATCACAAAAATTGGACACTTTTTTGTACATTTTTTATTATAATTGGGATATTTTCCGAAAAAATGGCAACACCGTCAAGTTTTTTCTTGAGAATGTTGGCATAGGATAGGACTCTCAAAAACTAAATAGTATGGATCTGTAATACGAACACATCAGAAGATAACTTAACATATAAAAAGAAAAAAAATTCAAACCTATTCAGATGACCGCTAGTGTAGGAACCCATTGCAATACAAAAGCGACTTCTCCCATATCAATCAGTGCTCTTCGATACCTATCAGCTCAATGACGTGTCTTTAGACACCACTTTAAGAAAAATTTTACATGACTAAAATAAGAAATATCGCTATTTTACTCTCAGGGTTACTTTTTCTACCGCTGACCTGTGAACAGAACCGGGCAGTCAGTGTGCAAGGCTGTTGTGTTTACCATTGCATTATATTTATCCAATATCTCCGCAGCTTTCCAAAAATGATTTGTATTTTAAAATCCAAGCCTTAGTGAGGGAGTTATGAGGAAATTTTGAATAGGTACGCCAGTGCGTATGATTATTAATAATAACTGGGATGTTTTACAAAAACCTTTGTTACTAATGGACTATACACCAGATTGTGAAATGTAAGATAGTTTTTAAAAGCAAAGAAGTGGGGCTATACTAACGCCTATTTTCGAAAGAACATTAAGAATGGCAACCCAGATACCAATAATGATCTTTCATAATGAATCGGTCGAATTTCTAATATATTTTCTAAGGACAGTGTTAAAGGACTGAGAGCCGTTATATCACGGATATATTTAAGGAATATATTTCGAGAACCGTCTACGGCAAAAACATATTTTTAAATCATGTTCTGAAGGTCCATCTGCCAAAAAAATGTCCTTTTTACGTTCGATTCCCCGCCTTTTACATTTGTTTCACTGTGCGTATGATTGTTAGTAAGTTGATCCAAAAAAAACCATTACAACTCCAACAATATTAAATCACATTTTGAAAAACTGAGTAGTTTTATAAAGTTTACAATGGTTTTATGTTCTACAATACTAAAAGTAATAAATGAAACAAAGAAAAACAGGCCAATTTAAACTATTTTAAAGACCTAATAACTTTATCTATTTTATACACATTTAATTTTCTTGACGACTTTTCCATGACTCATTACTTATCCCACCTTCACAAAACCTCGAAATTCTTCTGAATTCACAATTCTGCAGTTGAAAAGCTCTTCACTTAAGCTACTTAGTTACATGTTGTTAATGGAATATAACAACAACTTTTTAATATTGTGAAATGTTGCAGGTATTTATCAATTTTACGCGGCCACTTATAGTCTTTAGTTGTTGCATAAATATTTCATTAATCTCTGTAAAATCCATTAAAATTGTAGAAAAAATATGTACAGCGCTCTTCACGTCATAAAATGTAGAGAAGCAAAAGAAATTAAATGCAAAAACCAAAACTACATTGAAGGTAAATTGTTTTTTTCTTTTTTTGGTGAATATTTCCGGATGAATAACTTTTGGGAATCTGTTAACAAAATAAAACAAAAAACAAGTAAGCAAAGGCTATAGTCGGACGGAGCCGACCATGTGATACCCTACACCACAACCTGTAGGAATTAGCTATGTGCAACCGCATTGCACGCTGAATGTCCGGGTATGATTCCCAGGCCTGGCCACATCAAAGTTTCAACGGTGGTATAATACCCCTTTGTAATGCTGCCGATATTTCCTGATTATTTCAGATTCGGCGATAAAAATACGTCACATATCAATGATATAACATGAATTCATTCCCTCCCTTGTCCCTACTGGGATTTTGTGGAACAATTTTTTAAATTATACATTTCTAAACAATACGCCAAAATTGGAAAATTCACATTGATTGTGGGTTTATTGAAGATCTATCGTCCTCACATATGCTTGGTAATGCACGCAGTTTTGTGATTTTCAGGGCATTTCGAAAATAGTTCATTGTGGTTATATACTTATTTTATACCGATAAAAATAACTTATAATAATGAATAGAAATTCAAATAATTTGAATGCAAACAAATTTATAAATCCCAAAATTATTCATATTCAATTAGACACTAAGTAAGATAGTACTTATAAGTCAGCTCCGCTAACGGTGATATACCCTCAGCATCTGACCAAAAAAGAAGCAAACACAGTAATTATGCCGTATAAAAAATATATATTTTGTAGGTATCGTAATGTAAGGCTTTACCAAATCTAACTTCTGATTTTTGAAAAAGTTTGAGAATTATTTTTTGGAAATTTTGGACCATTATCTTAAGAAGTATGGACTTACTACGGAAAAATTGTACCGCTGCAATAGGTACCGTGAAAAAAACCTTCTTCAAAAAATTCAAATAGATCCGAAAATGGTCCTTAAACTGCACTTTTCCCAAATTTTGTGTAGGAGGTATTCGAAGAACGGGACCGATATAGTCCATATTCCAACCTGATACATGACTGGATGAAATAATAGGATGTGCAAAGTTTGGACCAATCAGAAAATCCCCTTGAGAGTTATCTTGCGGATTTGCCATTTTAGTTAAGTTTATTGCTTGTTTTTCAGGGTTTCTTGGACCTTTTCGGCCGTAATCTCTGGAGGTATGGACTTGCCACTGCAATTGTACCATCGTAAAGGGTACCGCAAGGACAATCTGCTGAAGAAAATCAAAACGATTCGATAGGACTCTTAAATTTCACCTTTCCAAATTTTGTGTGGGAGATACTTGAAGTTGTGGAATGATATAGTCTTACCGGATCTATATCTGGAAGGAATACTAATATATGGAAAGTTTGGACCAAATCGATTTCGCACTTCGACAATTATCGTTCACACAATTTTTCAGACAAATTTTGAACTTTTGTGGGGGAAGTGTTGAAGGAGTGAACCGATGTGGTCCATATTCGAAATTAAACTAAGTTTGCAAAATTTGGTTCCAATCGGGAGTTATCATGCGCACCAGCCAGCTAGACAGTAAGAGAGACAGATGAACCGAACTGAAAATTTCTCTGTCATGATATAAGACAATTGGTAGCATGGGAGGAAATTATGGTTCTCTACAGAAACCCCATTACATATTAGGCAGTATTTCCGTTATCTGGCAGACATATTATTGCAATTTGCATCAGGGGAAAGGTCAGTAGGTATTATTCCATATGTAGGCTACTTTGCCGGTATATGCCTTCCAGAAATTAAAACATGGACCCAAAATAAAATCTGAATATTTTTCATACAAAATTAATGATCAATGTCACCCGCTATATAATATCAGATCATCATTCAAAATTATAGGCATTTTCTTCTACCTAAACTCTTACCACGTGCAAAATTTCGTGACTATTGCACTATAATTGCGACCTCTAGCGGGTTTATAATTATACTACAAACAAAAAACTGGATATATTAGGCTGTAACTCTGTTATCTGATCACGTACATCAACATAATTGACATCAATTGAAAGGCCAAGAGATCGTCTTCCAAATGTAACTCACGAGTGGGGAATGTGTCTTTCAGGAATAAAGATATAAACTCTTTATAAAAAAATTTCACAATTTTCACACAAAAGTTGTTGTCCATTTAACCCTCTAAATATCATCTGATCGCCATCTCAAATCGCAAGCTTCTTCTTTGTCATATACTCGTATCTTATTTAAAATTTCGAGGCTATCGGACTATTATTGCGGCCTACAGAGCAACTACAAAATCGGATAAAAATTATGTTTTTGGTCCATTTCACCCGCTAAATATTTCACGATCATCACCAATTAAAATAGCGATCTATTCTGATGTGAAACCGACCTCCATACCAAATTTCGTGACAATCGGTCCATAATTGCGGCCTGGAGTTTGATTACAATTTATAATGGACAGACGGACACACGGACGGACGGACGGACACACATCTCAAAATCACTTTATCTCGCCGAGATATGAAGATTGGTATACCACATTGGGGGTCTCCGACGAATATTTCGCGGTGTTCCATGAATTTTTCCCAAAACAAACTTATAATACCCTTTCTACATAGTAGTGTAGGGTATAAATATGGATGATGAAAATATCAGAAGATTAATAACATTATAAATAAAAATCCAATATCCAATATCCTTGCACGCTAAAGGTCGTGGGTTCGAATCCCCGGCAAGGCAACATCAAACTTTTTTTAACGGTGGCAAAATACCCCTTAGTAATGTTGGCTACATTTCCTGAGTATTTTCAGCCATGTACAACTTCTCTACAAGTGGTGTCTTAGACACGCCGTTCGGACTCGCCGATAAACAGTAGTTCCCATATGATTGAGCTAATATGAATCGCGGTGCACTCATTGATATGAGAGAAGTCTCCCTTGTCCCGTCTGGGATGTTTATGGAACATTTATAATCTTTTCTACAAAAACTACTGAACCGATTCTCCTAAAATTGTCAGGGAATGAACAGGGATGGTCCCCCGGTAAAAATAGTCTACATATTTAGGGCCTGTTTATGTATGTCGAGAAGAAAATGAATGCGTAAGAAAAACTACCAAATTTGAGTATGTTTTTCAAATAGTGAACCGATTTTTTTTTAAATTGTCAAGGAATGTACAGGGATTGTCCCCGGTAAAAATAGTCTACAAATTTAGGACCTGTTTATGTATGTCGATAAGAAAATTAATGCGTAAGAAAAACTACCAAATTTGAGTTTGTTTTTCAAATTTGTTTTTTTGTTTTGAAGCAAAAGCAAACGGAATAATATTTCCAAAACTAAAATTTGGGTGTGTTCCATGCGCACACATTTTCGTTTCAAAATACATAAACAGGGGGTTAGTTGAATTTCGGTGAATTCGCAAACAATTGTGGTTGTGTCTCCGACCTTACCTACTTATTTAGGACCCAAAGACTTGTCCACGTCCAGTTTTTATATCTACCAAAACATCTACAAAAGTACTGAACTGATTTTACCGAAATGTTCAGGGAATATCTACATTTTCAATAATAATGAAAGTATCGGTTTGAAAATTTACGAATTAATCTAGAATCTATGCACTTTTTTTGAGCCTAAAGACCCGACCACGCCTACTTTTTATAACCTACACCACACAGTGGTAAGGGGTATTATCTCTTTGTACATTTGTATGTAATATACAAAAGGAAGCGAAATAGACCCATAGTTCCTTTTGGGGATATACATATAATCACTTTCTGAGTCGATTTATGCATGTCAGTCCGTTTGTCTGTCTGTCTGTCCGTCTGTCCATGTATTTTTGTTCGCAACGTACAGGTCGCATTTTTTGTCCGATTCAGCTAAAACTTGGAAACTATAATTTTTTTAGCCATGGGAAGGACGCTATTACTTTTGGTGAAAATCGGTTAAGATTTGGATATAGCTCCCATATATATTTTCACCCGATTTCACGTATTTGCTGCACCAAACATGCTATATACGTCCGATTTTGATGAAATTTGGAATGTGTGATTGAATTCGGTCTAACAATAAATGTGCCAAATTATATCGAAATCGATTCAGATTTGGATATAGCTCCCATATATATTTTAGGCCGAATCTCACGTATTTTCTGTACCAAACACGCTATATATGTCGGATTTCGATGAAATTTGGAATGTGTGACTGTAGTCGGCCTAAAAATAAATGTGATAAATTATAACGAAATCGGTTCAGATTTGGATATGGCTCCCATATATTTTTTCGGTCGATTTCGCGTATTTGCTGCACCAAACACGCTATATAAGTCCGATTTTAATCTGATTTGAATGTGTGACTGAATCCGGTCTAACAATAAATGTGCCAAATAATACCGAAATCGGTTCCGATTTGAATATAGTTCCATATATATTTTCGCTCGATTTCACGTATTTGCTACACCAAACACGCTATATACTTCCGATTTTGATGAAATTTGGGATGTTTGACTGAATTCGGTCTAGAAATAAGTGTCGAAATCGGTTCAGATTTGGATATAGCTCCCATATATTTTTTCGGCCTATTTCGAGTATTTGCTGCACCAAACACGCTATATACTCGTAAGTCCGATTTCAATGAAATTTTGAATGTGTGACTGAACTCTGGAAATAAATGTGCCAAATTATATCGAAATCGGTTAAGATTGGGATATACCTCCCATATATATTTTACACTAGCTGAACCCGGTGCGCTTTCCTGCCCCGACTACGATAAAGTATAATGGAATGCCAGAATTATTTTAACGTTTTTAATATTTTAGCGAATAAATATAGGAGATATGAAGGCGTTATATACCTATTCAGGGTTGTTATGGAGCTACTATGGTATTTTTGTATGTTCAGGAGGTAACATTCCTCCGAAAGCCTTTCCGCCTATAAGTATTCCTAATATATATCATAATAAAACATATATCTTAAGAAGTCTCTCAAAGACATGATACTTAATAGCTGTAGCCTTGGTCAATTCCTTCACGACTATAAGTACTTTTGTAAATAATGATGACTTTTACTGACTGCTAAGTCTTCAAAATTTCATTGAAATTGAACATACGTAACAAAAACATGAAATCGACCGAAAATATATATGGGTAGCTATATTCCTATATGAACTGCCCTCGATATAATTCGTCAAATTTATTTTTAGACCAAATCCCGTCTCACGTTCACAGTTTGTGCATAAAATACAGAAAATCTGCCGAAAATATATATGGGAGCTATGTTCAAATCTGAACCGATATCGATATAATTTGTCCCACTTATTTTTAGAACGAATTGCGACACGCTTTCCAAATTTCAGTGAAATTGGACATATGTAGTGTGTCTAAATCTGAACCAGTCTCGATATAATTTGGCACATTTATTTTTGAAACAAATTCCGTCAGACATCCCAAATTTCAGCGACATTAGACACATATAGCGTATTTAGAGCATCAAATACAGAAAATCGGCCTAAAATATAGATAGGAGCAATATCCAAATCTGAACCGATTTGGATATGATTTGGCACATTTATGTCTAGACTATATTCCGTTACACATTCAAAATTTCAGTGAAATTGGAAATATATACAGTGTTTAGTGCATCAAATGCGGAAAATCGGCCGAAAATATATATGGGAGCTATATCCAAATCTGAACCGATTTCGATATAATTTGGCACACTTATTTCTAGACCAAGTTCTGTAACACATTCCAAATTTCAGCGAAATTGGACATATATAGCGTGCTTGGTGCATAAGATACAGGAAATCGGCCGAAAATATATATGTGAGCTATATTCAAATCTGAACCGATATCTATATAATTTAGCACATTTATTTCTAGAACAAATTCCGTCAGACCCTCAAAATTTCAGCGAAATTGGACATACATAGCTTGTTTGGTGCATAAAATAAGGAAGTCGGCCGAAAATATATGTGTATGGGAGCTCTATCCAAATCTGAACCGATTTGATGTAATTTGGCACGTTTATTTCCAGACCAAGTTCCGTCACACATACCAAATTTCATTGAAATTGGACATAAATAGCATGTTTGGTACATAAAATAAGGAAATCGGCCGAAAATATATGTATGTGGGAGCTATATCCAAATCTGAACCGATTTAAATATAATTTGGTACATTTATTTCTACATCAAATTCCGTCACGCATACTAAATTTGGAGATTGTATATGTAACTCTTCTAAAGATATTTGAATACAAAATGTAAATTTTTTGGAGGTACCTCCGGTTTTGATGCTATATCTCCAGATCAACGCGAAATTTCAAAAATGATATAGCCTATTTTCATTCCAGGCCATGTAGCAATGTACCCTAAAAATTTCAGTAAGATCTGTGCAGCGGTTTTCGAGTCTATAATGCACAAACAAACAGACAGACAAACAAATTTCTATTTTATATATATAGATAATCACAGTGGTGTAGGGTATCATATAGTCGGCCCCGCCCGACTTTGATCCTTTCCTTACTGGTTTAAATATGTAATATCTCCGAAATTTACTTACTTATTTACTTAGCTTGTCCATTACAGAACATTTGTTCCATAGACCGAACTAAGAAAAGGGTTCATCATCGCTCATTCTTATTATATAGCCTAGCCAACGCAATCGCTGCATCTCGATACGTTTAACTATATTGATGTCGTTGTATAGCAGATACAGCTCGTGGTTCATATGACGTCGATATTCACCGTCGTGGCAGATCGGTCCGTAGGTCTTTCGAAGCAATTTTCTCTTAAACACGTCAAGCATTGCCTTATTTGCTTGCGCAAGTACCCAGGCCTCGGAACCATACATCAACACGGGTAGCATCAGTGTTTTGTAAAGCGTTATTTTTGTTTGACAAGTTGTGGCTTTGGTTTTAAAGTGCTTACTTTAGCCAAAGTAGCATCTGTTGGCCAATACAATTCTTCTTTTCATTTCACAACTGATGTCGTTTGTTGTGTTTACGGCGGTGCCGAGGTATACGAAGTCTTTTACTACCTCAAAATAATAGAAACCAATTTCAAAAGGTGGTCCGATCTCAATGGACGCATGGCGCGTCGACACCATCAGCTTGGTCTTCTCGTCGTTTGCCGCCAGACCCACTTTAGCAGATTCTCCTCTGACCTTCATGAAGGTATCGGTTACTTCTTTTACTGATCGTCCCATGATGTCTATATCATCAGCATAAGCAAGTAACATGTGGCTATTGGTGTAGATTGTGCCACTTCTTTTGATGTTTGCCTCTCGTATAACCTTTTCTAGCAGGATGTTGAAAAGATCACAGGAAAAGCTGTTTCCTTGCCTGAAACCACTTTTGGTACAAAACTCTTCCGAGAGGTTCTTTTCTATTTTAACTGAAAATATTGTGTCAATTAGAGTCATTTTACAAAGCCGAATGAACTTTGCGGGGATACCAAATTCAGACATTGCTTGGAATGCCTTTGAACGTAGCGGGCTGTCGAAGGGTGCTTTAGAATCGACAAAAAGGTGGTAGGTGTCGATCTGCATCTCTTGGTCTTCTCCAGGGATTCGCCGCCGTGTAAATATCTGGTCGATGGTGCACTTGCCAGGTCTAAAGCCGCATTGGTATGGTCCAATTATTTGGTTGACCATGGGCTTTCGTTGTTCGCACAATATCCCTGTCAGTATCTTGTAGGCGATAGTGAGAAGACTTATGCCATTATAGTTGGAGCAAAAAGCCTTATCTTCTTTCTTATGGACCAGACACAGGATGCTCAGGTTCCGATCGTCGGGTACGCGTTCTTCCTGCCAGATGGAGCTAACTAGGTGATGTATACAGCTTATCAGGGTGTCACCTCCGGTTTTAAACAGCTCGGCTGGTAGGCCATCAGCTCCTGCTGCCTTATTATTCTTCATCCGGTTTATTGCTGTCTTTACCTCATCTTGGCCGGGTGGTATACATTCAATACCATCTTCTGGGATTGAATCTGTGGTATCATCGTCTTCGTTACTATTGGATTGAAGAAATGTTCCTTCCATATCCTGAGCACGCTATCTGTATCTGTTACCAGATTACCTTGCTGGTCTCTACAGGAGGATGTGCCTGTACCAAAGCCATCTGTTTGATGTTTCACTCGTTGGTAGAACTTCCGGACCTCATTCTGGTTCCTGTACATCTCGATTTTTTCACACTCCCGCTTTTCCATTTCTCTCTTTTTCTTGCGGAAAAGACGTTTCTCTTCTCTCATTTTCTTTCGATATCTCTCTCGTGCGCTAAGTGTTGCTACTGATTGTAAAGTAGCTCTGTATGCCGCATTTTTCTCTTCGGTAGCAGCACGACACTCCTGGTCATACCATGAATTCCTTTGTGGAGGTCTCTGGAATCCAAGTATGGATTTTGCGGCTGTTTGCATGGAGTGGACAATATTTTGACATTGTGTTGTTATGGGTCAAGGAGTGCTCGCGTTAAGCAATTGGCTAGTTGAGTGGAATATGCTGTGGCTATCTGTTGTGTTTGCAGGCTATCGATGTCCAACTTCCGCGTTGTCTCTGTTCGTGCTTTATTTGCCACGTTTAGACGGATACGTACCTTTGCTGCAACAAGGTAGTGGTCCGAATCAATGTTTGCCCCTCGGAACGATCGTACATCCAACACGCTTGATGAATGTCTTCCATCTACCACAACATGATAAATTTGATTACTTGTTCTTTGATCTGGAGACAGCCAGGTGCCCTTATGAATATCGAGATGATTAAATCTGCTGCTAACTACTATGTTTTTTGCAGCTGCAAAGTCTATCATCCTCATACCATTGTCAGATGTTTCACTGTGGAGACTGAATTTCCCGACTGTTGGGCCGAAGATATTCTCCTTTCCAATTTTGGCATTAAAATCGCCTAGAATGATTTTAATGTCATGGGCAGGGCAACGGTCATATGTTTCTTCTAAGCGCTCGTAAAATATATCTTTGGTCTGTTCGTCCTTTTCTTCAGTGTGAGTTTGAGCGCAAATAAAGCTGATGTTGAAGAATTTTGTTTTTGATCGAATTGCAGCGAGTCTTTTATTCACTGGGGTAAAACTCGAGACCAGATGTTTTAACCTCCGACCAACTACAAATCCGCAACCAAACTCATGCTTTACGTCATGGCAGCTATAATACAGTGCGCCACCTCTAGGTGTTGTTGTGACGTCTTTCCCAATCCATCGTATTTCCTGTATGGAAGTAATATCGGCCTTGTACTTTTCAAGTACGTCTGCTAATGCGAAGACTGCACCTTCTCTATAAAGACTGCGAACATTCCAGGTGCAGATTCGCAGATCATGGTCCTTAAAAAGTTTGCGGGGTTCGTCAACTTTAGAGGGGTTTGTTTTTCTTTTTATAGCGGGGCATGTAGATTTTCCACAAATTGAATTATTTTTTTTTTAAATATTTTGATTTCATATGGCACCTCAGGAGATATGGTTTGACATCTATGGCTATTTAACATTACTCGCTACATAATCCTACATTATTACATTTCCCTTTAATGTAATCCACTTTGTGGATACTATTTACAGTGTTAATCTATTTATAGATCTCTGTTTGTAACGTAGTTACAGTGTTTGCCTGATTAAATATTCACTGAGCTTCGGTTACTCACAGGCTCCCAGTAGCCTAGTGGTAGCGTCTGCGGCTGTGCGTCAAGGAACCCAGGTTCTATTCCCAGGTCCATCGGTTGGAATTTTGTTTTTATATTTTTTTTTTGTCATTTTAACTTATTTTGTTCCAAATGCTATTTTTTTATTGTCATTTTGTTTGGCAAAATGTTAAAACAAAAAATAGTACGAAATTTGATATGCGAGAGATTTAGGCATTGGTAGACATGATCGGCGAATTTAGTTGTTGGTATTCAACTAGTATGTGTTACCATAATTTCCCCTACTGGAAGTGGCGAAATTTGGTCACTTTCTTTTAACCTCATTTTTCTTGTTTGAGTGAATACCAATACATCGACGTTTAGACTTGAATGCCGCAGAAACTTTTAAGAAGCCATATTGATTTTCGGGGATTATTGTTTGTATTGGTGATTCAGCTATTTGCCCCATGATATTGCCGAGGTTAGAAAAGGCAGTGGCAAGGTACTCGTGGAGGTCATTTTGTTCTTTTGTTTAACCGGTCAACACCCAAAATTTATACGTTTGCCACCAAATTATTATTAAAAGGATTATATCCGTCGTTAAAGTTTTCATATCCTTTGAATTGGTGTTTGAAAGCCGTGACTAAGTGGTGTTAAGTTAAATAATAAATAAAATAAAACATTTGATTTTGATTTTGTGGGCTAAAAGATCTAGTTATGAAGTAGCCACTTCTTTTGGTTTGCTACCATAACTTACATACATCATTTTTGTGGCCTTTGATATTTTCGTTGGAGCTGTCTTTGTTACCGCCTATACATTTCTTTCCTTTTGTGGATGCATTTTTCTTTGGTAAGATCATATTTTCTGTTAGATTCTCAAATATGTGAGATCTAATTTTTTCTTTCATACCCCTTCTCGTTGTTCCTAGGATTCCCTTTCCCTTGTGCGATTTGCCTACCACCTAAATGCCATAAGGTGGTGAGAGAAGCATAGAAAACACCTACCAGCCAGTTGTTTCTGTTCCGTCGGGGGATCAACTAGACAGAGTTGACGTCGGTTTTTGGTGATTGTCAGAAGTGGTTTTTTATCGGGAATTACAGAAAATCGTGAAGAAAAATGATTAAAATTCGTAGTTTATCCTTTATTTCCAACGGAAAATTCATATAAAATGGCTTAATTTTCATAGAAATTCGATATAAATAATGAGTGTTCATCTATCAATAATTTTGTTGCATAAGAATTGCTAATTTGTACATGATAATCTAGTGGAATTAGTTGGAAGTGAAACATTTTCTAATATTTAAATGAGAAAAATTAACTGGTGTTGTTGTTGTGTTTGATCATTTGGCTAAATTTTGATAATGCAAATTGAATTTACAAAAAAAAAAACATAACAAAACTTAGTAAAATTCATACCAAGCGGATAAAAATAGTGAAAAAGTGCAGTGAAATTAACTTTTATTTACCAAAAATCACTAAGTGTTGGAGTTTTTGGCTAAATTCTGCCAACCTCACCCCCCCCTTGAAAGGCCTTTCGTCGTGGGAGCTCCAGCAAACCAGTGGTAAGTCACAATCTCTTTTATTAAGAGCAAAAACAAATGAGTCCCACAATTTGGGAGTGAACCGTTACTTCATTCTCCCATTGTGGAATTAGCAAAATTTTTGAGAATCTTCATTTCCTGCCGTTCATATACATGGCTGTACTAGTTGGATGGATGTGCGGTTGTGTGTTTTTATGTTAACAGACGAACGAATGTTAACCACATCACAACTCTGTTAACTCGCTCTTTAATACATGTCAGTTTGAAAACCACTGCTATGAATGTGAGTGTGTAAATCTCGTTTTGTTCTTTTTGATTTTTACAATAAATTGTTGAATTTTTGAAACAATTCGGTTTCAAATATCCATCCTCCTATCAGCCTTCATTTTATTTTTGTCACTTGGTATCACATATTAAAAAAATTTGGTGAAAAGTTACGATCAAAAATATACAATAACATTTCGATACAAAATAATTTGCAAAATCAATGCTAGTGAGTGTGTGTGTGAACACCCGATATAGAGGTCACAACAGCTGATCGTTTTGTTGGAACGACAGTGAAATGATAATGAAAAACTGAACAAACACACGTACATACCTACAATTTTAATAAAAATCATAACGCATTACCTGCTGATGTAAAATGTTTCACTAACAACTTTTCCAACATTTTATCGTTAAAATATCTTGATGTTTTTAAATTTTGAAAATATTTTTTTTTGATGAAATAGTGTTTCTGAATAGTTTCTTCAATAAAGTTGAACACTTTGTTGAGGTTTATTTTGAATGACATTTGGTCCTAGGTGGTATTATTAAAATATTGCTAAGTTGTTTTTTTTATTAATTTTCTCAGATCTAAAAAGATATAAGTAATTTCTTTGAGCAAATTTCTTTTAATGAATATTGGTTCTAAGTTTCCTTCATATAATGAGTTGAATTTTGTAAGATTGTAGTATTAAGATTTAATATGGAATTTTCTTTCAATAAATTTATTGTTTCTTTATAAACATGTTCTGAACTAACTACTAAGGGTTTGATTTAGAAAAGGGTTCGGGAAGGTAAAGAAGGGAAATCACTTGTGGGTTTGCCATACAGAATTTTGTTTTTCTCTGGGTTGAATTTATATGGTAAACAGGAAGGGTGGGTCTACCATGCTGCCAACACCTTAGCATGGTTCAATCAAATTGGGTGACATAAGGCATTTATTCTATTTTCTAGGGCTATTGACAATTCATGCTTTTATGACCTTCTGTCGATTCTATTTTTTTTTCCTTTATTGTGCACGCATAAAAATATAACTGGTAGTTTATGTGCATACTGATGAACACAGGCAAGAACCCCCCCAAACGACGAGCAATAAGGCTGGTGGACTTTGCGTGCCAGGCCAATATGTTCATCATAAGGACACTTCAAGGATATTTTTGAACCATTTAGGCAATACATACTACAGTTTTTGGCGCCCAACGTGGGGCCCGAGTGGAGTTATTAAACAGTTTAAATTTTGGAAAAATAGTCTTGGTATCTCAAATATCGTAGGTTAATTTCACTCAGGTTCTACTCTCCTAACTATTCCTTTCACTTTATCTTTCTTTTGCTTCCTATTTCTCTTTGTTTCTTATTTTTCTAATCGGAATAAAATAATTTCGTTGGAATTTTTATGGTTCAAAAGCAGTAGTGCAAAGCCATAATACCAGAAATTATATTATTCGGTCTGTCTTCTTTGGTAGAGTTTTCGTTTTGGTATAAAAGTTGAGCGAAATCAGGTTTTGGGTATAGTCCTAATTCTGACCTCCACTTTAGGTACTGAATTGATACTTCTAAATCTATATTCTCTTTACTTTATGGAATTTAAAATCATTAATGATGATGGTTTTTACCATAGTAAGCACCTGTCTATAGCCCAATCTTTTCTTGGTCTTTTTTTTTCTTTTTATTCATTTCCTTTCTTTTTCTTATTTTGCCCATCGATTGTTTATTAGTTTTTGCCCTACTTTACATTGTTCCGAATACCTGAAGAATAATTTTCTGATTGTTGATTTTCTCACTTTTTCTTCATACAAAGATTCGAATAGTATCTTTAGTGAATTTTATATTAGCATTTTTTTATTTTCGCGTTTTCTTTCTTTCATATAAAAATTCTTTAGTGAATTTTATATTACAGTTAATTTTTTTCCTGAGTTTTGATTGTGTTTAGCAATTGGCTTTGTCTTGTTATTAGTTCCATTATTTGGTTTTTCGTATTATTTTTTTTCTGGTTTGACTGACAACACTGTTGAGATTTATGATGCCACTTAATAGGAGTTCGGATGATATGCAGGCAGCTGGTGGAGCTGTTGTTGATAATTCTCCTTTTTGTACTATTTGCAGTTCAGCGATTCAGAATCCTTCTGTTTTGTCGGAAACTGTGTGTAGGCACACCTTCCACAAGATCTGCATAAATAGTTACATTAAAATACATTCCGATTGTCCGGTATGTGGGACTAAAATTATTAAAGACTCTAAGCAATCGAATTCTTCGGCCACCCAAAAGCCTGCCCCCTCAATGACCACCAGGTCTAATTCGAAAGCGAAAAATTTTGATGCAAATAGAACTGAGGAATCACTTCGACATGAGCCCGGTTCTAACCCTACGACCTCTTCAAATTCTCAACAAAGTCTCACCATCAATGATGTTAAGGACATAGTGATTTCTCTAGTGGATAATCAACAAGCACAGCTTGTCCAATCCTTGACCAGTCAGATATCCTCAATGGTAGATAAGAGTGTCGAGGCTAGTTTAGCACGTTTGAATATAAATCAGGGTCCTCAATCTGTCAATGCTTCATCTCCAGTTCGGAATAATAATCCCACTATGCAGAATGTGTCTGATGTCGAGCAAAGGACATTAGAACAGTTGCTAGGGTTGCCACAGTCGAATAATGAGAGAAGTAACAATGGTTATGGTCAAATTAATATTGATGGAAATTCTTTGAATAGATCTCGATCTAGCAATCCTACATATCTTTCCGACTTAGCTTTTCGACCAGATAAAGTTAGCCAAATCATAGCTAACTGGAAGATTAAATTTAATGGGAGTTCTACTAGTTTACCCGTTGATAACTTTATATATCGCGTTGAAGCCCTCACCAGACAGACTCTTAACTGTGATTTTGAAACACTGTGCCGAAGTGCTAGTGCGCTTTTCGACGGTAAGGCCAGTGATTGGTTTTGGAGGTTCCACCGTTCAGTTCAAGTTGTTCAGTGGGCTGATCTCTGTAAGGCTTTGCGTCAGCAGTATAGGGACTCGCGAACAGATATAGATTTTAGAGAACTTATCCGAGATAGGAAACAGAAACCCAATGAATCATTTGACATATTTTATGAAGCGGTTATAGATTTGGTAGATCGTTTGGATAAGCCTCTTGAAGATAAAGTGTTGGTTGAAATTTTGCGTCGTAATCTATTACCGGATATACAACATGAAATTTTGAACATGTCAATAACATCCGTTGGTCAGTTAAGAGAAATATGTAGGCGTAGAGAATTTTTCTTGCAAGATTTAAATCGAAGACATGGTTTTTCCAACAGTAGGTCGCATAATTTTCTTAGAAGAGCTGCTGAAGTTGATTTTGATAGTAGAGATGATCCAGAGCTACTGGAATATGAAGAGGTTTCAGAGCTCACAACAGTTTGTTGGAACTGTAGGAAATCGGGTCATAGATACCAGGAGTGTCTCGCAGATCGCTCTGTGTTTTGTTATGGATGCGGTACCCCTCAGGTATACAAACCAAATTGCACCAAATGTAATAGCAATCCAAAAAACTACCAGAGCTCTGCACAGAGAAGTGCACCCAGACCGAAAACCTGCCAACAGTCGTCTCAAACGACATAAAACTACTTAATCGTCCTTCGTCCTTGTTAGATGATAGTATTAGACATAAGAATCCGTACGAATTTGCTCCAGGGAATTTGAAAATTCTAAACAGAAGTCAAGAAAATAATGTTAGTTTAGATTGTAGTCCTTCGTCTGTTAATTCAGGACCTCGTCCAATAATACCTTTCCATATACGATTGGAAAATTATAAGAAAGTTAGAGATAGGATTTTTAATGAAGAATCTCGGGTGCCTCGGTCCACTAGAAGAATGAAAGATTTTTGGAAAAAGGTTAAGGATTTGAAAAAGAATTTTAATATTTCGGTCCTTGGTAGACCAGGAGATGTTCGTCCTTATGCGGAGGTGCGTTTGTTAGAGAAGGATATGATGGGTCTTTTGGACACAGGTGCCTCGGTATCATGCCTAGGATCTCAAGCTGCTATAGATTTTCTGTCCTCGAATGTCCCCTACAAAAAGTTGAACACTACTGTCAACACGGCAGATGGGAAACCACAGCGTATTTCTGGTGTATTTACCACTGACATACTTTTTCGTGGAAAAAGCCTTCCAATTACCCTATATGTAGTTCCGAATCTTTCTCAGAACTTGATTTTAGGTATTGATTTTTGGAAAATTTTCGATTTACTGCCTTCTTCACTACTTCATAGCGTTGCCAGTCTTGATCTGTCATTGTGTAACGACAATTCATTAGATCAAAAACCTCTGACTGCAGATCAGAAATTCCAACTTCAGGCTGCTATAGATCAGTTTCCTTCGTTTGCGAAAGAGGGTCTAGGGAAAACCAACCTAATTTCTCACACCATAAACACGGGTGAAGCCACCCCTATTAAACAACGCCATTTCCCTGTCTCTCCGGCAATCGAAAAACTGATCTATGCAGAGCTGGACCGCATGCTAGCTATGGGTGTGATAGAAGAGTCCTCAAGTCCTTGGTCTTCGCCTATAGTCCTTCATAGGAAGCCAGGCAAAAACCGATTGTGTCTAGATAGCCGAAAACTCAATGCTGTTACTGAAGGGGATGCTTATCCACTTCCACACATTGAGGGTATATTGAGCCGCTTGCCTAAAGCAGAATTTATTTCAAGCCTTGATTTAAAGGATGCTTTTTGGCAGATACCACTAGATGAATCGTCGAAGGGTAAGACTGCCTTCACAGTCCCGGGGAGACCCCTGTACCATTTTAAGGTCATGCCATTTGGCCTTTGTAACGCGCCGCAGACCATGTGCAGGCTAATGGACAGGGTAATTCCGGCATCTCTCAGGACTGAAGTGTTGGTCTACCTGGACGATCTCCTAGTGGTATCTCCGACATTCGAGAGGCACATCGAGGTACTCAAGGAAGTGGCTAAGTGTCTCCGAAGTGCAGGGTTGACGATAAACGTCGAAAAGAGCAGGTTTTGTAGATCAGAGGTTCGCTATCTAGGTCACGTGGTTGGGGATGGTACAATTCGCACAGACCCTGATAAAATTTCGGCAATTACCGAGTTTCCAATACCTAGGTCGGTGAAGCAGGTTCGACGATTTTTGGGAATGTCCGGTTGGTACCGAAAGTTCATTCGGAACTATGCCGCGATTTCGACCCCTTTGACGGATTTATTGAAGAGTAATCGAAAATTCATATGGACCGAAGAGGCCCAAAAGTCCTTTGAAGAGTTAAAGTCCATTCTAAGCACAGCCCCTGTCTTGCATAGTCCTGACTTCACAAAACCGTTTTTCATACATTGTGATGCAAGCAAGACAGGAATAGGAGGAGTTTTGGTGCAAAAGAATGCGGAGGGTGATGAGTTTCCGGTGGCATTTATGTCTAAGAAACTAAACCAAGCCCAACGCAACTATAGTGTCACCGAACAAGAATGCTTAGCAGCAATGCTTTGCATTAAAAAGTTTCGAGCTTATGTCGAGGGACATGAGTTCACGGTGATCACCGATCACGCTTCTCTTAAGTGGCTCATGTCCCAGACGGACTTAAGCACCAGGCTGGCTAGATGGGCTTTGAAACTTCAAGGGTACCGGTTTAAAATTGAACATCGGAAGGGATCGCAAAACATAGTTCCGGATGCGCTTTCGCGTACAAACACGGATGATTTGTCGGGCATTTTCTCACTGTCAGAAGTTGAAAAGGAGGGTGGTGTTTTTGTTGACTTAAAATCTGAACATTTTTCCTCCGAGGAGTATAAGGAGTTGTTGGAAAAAGTTGAAAAGAATAGTGATGCCACACCGGATTTAAAAATTATAGACGGATATTTGTATCGGAGAACCGATCATGCTGTGGGTGATTCGGTAACCGATGATAGTTCGTGGAAGTTGTGGATTCCTAGTGCTATGATACCAGAGGTATTACAAAAGCATCATGATGATCCTCTATCTTCTCACTGCGGAATTAATAAAACTTTGGAAAGAATTCGGAGATACTACTTCTGGCCGAACTTAGTTTCGGATGTTAAGAATTACATAAACTCTTGCGAAGTGTGTAAAAGCACAAAACATCCCAATAAGGTGATGAGACCACCCATGGGTGATACCGGTAGTACTTAACGATTCTTCCAAAAGTTATATGTGGATTTCATAGGACCCTACCCCCGTTCCAGATCAGGAAATATAGGGATCTTCATAGTCCTTGATCACTTTTCAAAATTCTCTTTCATCCGGCCAGTGAAAAATTTACAGCTGACGTCGTAATAAAATATTTAGAAGAAGAACTATTTCATACTTTCGGAGTTCCAGAATGTATAGTTTCCGATAATGGAACACAGTTCCGCGCAAAGAAGTTTAATGAGCTTTTAAGATTTTATAAGGTTTCTCATGTTTACACCGCTGTTCATTCGCCCCAGGCTAATGCTTCAGAAAGGGTAAACAGATCCATAATTTCAGCCATCAAAGCATATGTTCACCCAGACCAAAAGGACTGGGATGACAAATTAAGTCACATAGCTTGTGCCCTCAGGTCCACTGTACATACTGCTATTGGGACATCTCCCTATTTCATGGCGTTTGGCCAACATATGGTCACGAACGGTTCGACCTATCACCTTTTAAGGAATCTTAATATTTTGGAAGATAGATCTATAAACTTTAACAGATCCGATACTTTTGACTTAGCTAGATCAAAAGCGATGCAAGTCATGCGAAAGCAACAGGAACGCAACGAAAAGCAATACAATCTCAGGTCTCGTGAAGTCTCCTATAGTGTTGGACAAGAAGTTTTCCGGAGAAATTTTAGCCAGAGCAACTTTGAAAAAGGTTACAATGCAAAGCTAGCCCCTACTTTCATCAAATGCCGAGTTCGGAGAAAACTGGGTAACTGCTATTATGAGCTAGAGGACCTCCAAGGCAAATTACTTGGTACTTACCACGCCAAAGACATGCGGCAGTAGAGGAAAAATCTACATGCTGTATCAGCCTTCACTTCCTTTTTCATCCGTTAAGTCTGATTTTGGCGGGGGGTATTATAGCGGGGCATGTAGATTTTCCACAAATTGAATTATTTTTTTTTAAATATTTTGATTTTATATGGCACCTCAGGAGATATGGTTTGACATCTATGGCTATTTAACATTACTCGCTACATAATCCTACATTATTACATTTCCCTTTAATGTAATCCACTTTGTGGATACTATTTACAGTGTTAATCTATTTATAGATCTCTGTTTGTAACGTAGTTACAGTGTTTGCCTGATTAAATATTCACTGAGCTTCGGTTACTCACAGGCTCCCAGTAGCCTAGTGGTAGCGTCTGCGGCTGTGCGTCAAGGAACCCAGGTTCTATTCCCAGGTCCATCGGTTGGAATTTTGTTTTTATATTTTTTTTTTGTCATTTTAACTTATTTTGTTCCAAATGCTATTTTTTTATTGTCATTTTGTTTGGCAAAATGTTAAAACAAAAAATAGTACGAAATTTGATATGCGAGAGATTTAGGCATTGGTAGACATGATCGGCGAATTTAGTTGTTGGTATTCAACTAGTATGTGTTACCATAATTTCCCCTACTGGAAGTGGCGAAATTTGGTCACTTTCTTTTAACCTCATTTTTCTTGTTTGAGTGAATACCAATACATCGACGTTTAGACTTGAATGCCGCAGAAACTTTTAAGAAGCCATATTGATTTTCGGGGATTATTGTTTGTATTGGTGATTCAGCTATTTGCCCCATGATATTGCCGAGGTTAGAAAAGGCAGTGGCAAGGTACTCGTGGAGGTCATTTTGTTCTTTTGTTTAACCGGTCAACACCCAAAATTTATACGTTTGCCACCAAATTATTATTAAAAGGATTATATCCGTCGTTAAAGTTTTCATATCCTTTGAATTGGTGTTTGAAAGCCGTGACTAAGTGGTGTTAAGTTAAATAATAAATAAAATAAAACATTTGATTTTGATTTTGTGGGCTAAAAGATCTAGTTATGAAGTAGCCACTTCTTTTGGTTTGCTACCATAACTTACATACATCATTTTTGTGGCCTTTGATATTTTCGTTGGAGCTGTCTTTGTTACCGCCTATACATTTCTTTCCTTTTGTGGATGCATTTTTCTTTGGTAAGATCATATTTTCTGTTAGATTCTCAAATATGTGAGATCTAATTTTTTCTTTCATACCCCTTCTCGTTGTTCCTAGGATTCCCTTTCCCTTGTGCGATTTGCCTACCACCTAAATGCCATAAGGTGGTGAGAGAAGCATAGAAAACACCTACCAGCCAGTTGTTTCTGTTCCGTCGGGGGATCAACTAGACAGAGTTGACGTCGGTTTTTGGTGATTGTCAGAAGTGGTTTTTTATCGGGAATTACAGAAAATCGTGAAGAAAAATGATTAAAATTCGTAGTTTATCCTTTATTTCCAACGGAAAATTCATATAAAATGGCTTAATTTTCATAGAAATTCGATATAAATAATGAGTGTTCATCTATCAATAATTTTGTTGCATAAGAATTGCTAATTTGTACATGATAATCTAGTGGAATTAGTTGGAAGTGAAACATTTTCTAATATTTAAATGAGAAAAATTAACTGGTGTTGTTGTTGTGTTTGATCATTTGGCTAAATTTTGATAATGCAAATTGAATTTACAAAAAAAAAAAACATAACAAAACTTAGTAAAATTCATACCAAGCGGATAAAAATAGTGAAAAAGTGCAGTGAAATTAACTTTTATTTACCAAAAATCACTAAGTGTTGGAGTTTTTGGCTAAATTCTGCCAACCTCACCCCCCCCTTGAAAGGCCTTTCGTCGTGGGAGCTCCAGCAAACCAGTGGTAAGTCACAATCTCTTTTATTAAGAGCAAAAACAAATGAGTCCCACAATTTGGGAGTGAACCGTTACTTCATTCTCCCATTGTGGAATTAGCAAAATTTTTGAGAATCTTCATTTCCTGCCGTTCATATACATGGCTGTACTAGTTGGATGGATGTGCGGTTGTGTGTTTTTATGTTAACAGACGAACGAATGTTAACCACATCACAACTCTGTTAACTCGCTCTTTAATACATGTCAGTTTGAAAACCACTGCTATGAATGTGAGTGTGTAAATCTCGTTTTGTTCTTTTTGATTTTTACAATAAATTGTTGAATTTTTGAAACAATTCGGTTTCAAATATCCATCCTCCTATCAGCCTTCATTTTATTTTTGTCACTTGGTATCACATATTAAAAAAATTTGGTGAAAAGTTACGATCAAAAATATACAATAACATTTCGATACAAAATAATTTGCAAAATCAATGCTAGTGAGTGTGTGTGTGAACACCCGATATAGAGGTCACAACAGCTGATCGTTTTGTTGGAACGACAGTGAAATGATAATGAAAAACTGAACAAACACACGTACATACCTACAATTTTAATAAAAATCATAACGCATTACCTGCTGATGTAAAATGTTTCACTAACAACTTTTCCAACATTTTATCGTTAAAATATCTTGATGTTTTTAAATTTTGAAAATATTTTTTTTTGATGAAATAGTGTTTCTGAATAGTTTCTTCAATAAAGTTGAACACTTTGTTGAGGTTTATTTTGAATGACATTTGGTCCTAGGTGGTATTATTAAAATATTGCTAAGTTGTTTTTTTTTATTAATTTTCTCAGATCTAAAAAGATATAAGTAATTTCTTTGAGCAAATTTCTTTTAATGAATATTGGTTCTAAGTTTCCTTCATATAATGAGTTGAATTTTGTAAGATTGTAGTATTAAGATTTAATATGGAATTTTCTTTCAATAAATTTATTGTTTCTTTATAAACATGTTCTGAACTAACTACTAAGGGTTTGATTTAGAAAAGGGTTCGGGAAGGTAAAGAAGGGAAATCACTTGTGGGTTTGCCATACAGAATTTTGTTTTTCTCTGGGTTGAATTTATATGGTAAACAGGAAGGGTGGGTCTACCATGCTGCCAACACCTTAGCATGGTTCAATCAAATTGGGTGACATAAGGCATTTATTCTATTTTCTAGGGCTATTGACAATTCATGCTTTTATGACCTTCTGTCGATTCTATTTTTTTTCCTTTATTGTGCACGCATAAAAATATAACTGGTAGTTTATGTGCATACTGATGAACACAGGCAAGAACCCCCCCAAACGACGAGCAATAAGGCTGGTGGACTTTGCGTGCCAGGCCAATATGTTCATCATAAGGACACTTCAAGGATATTTTTGAACCATTTAGGCAATACATACTACATTTTCTTTCGTTTTTTCATTGTAGGCTGTTTTTTCTAGGGGAGGGTTACTAACCCGACGCCCAAACCCAAGTTTTTAACGTTCTTATGGGTAAACGCGCGGCACATGTTACCTCACTACCTTTAACGGATGTTAAAGGCAGTTCCCCAGGTGACACCACGGGGAGGTGAGTGTCCACTTGAGATGAAAGAGGGTCCAAAATAAATCCTGGGCTTTGCCATGTTAAAGCCGGTCAGGACCGTTGCTTGGTATCTTCCATCCCCTACGTCGCCCAGTCACAGTAGCCAGAACTAATAAATATGCCCATAATATTAATATAATTATTAATAAATAAAATAAATATAATAGACGTATTACAGTCCAGGTCTTCTAACTTTATGTTGAAAATAAAACAATAAAGCAACCCCACATTTAATTAGAATGTAACATTTTCAACAAACAACAAGAACATGAGTTCAGCAACTGTACAAACATAGCTGTACTACAATCTGTGTGTGCCTGTTCATAATTTTCTAACAAGGCTATGAAAAATTGTACACATAGACCCACAGAGATAACAAGGACAACCATAATTCGTTATTGGCCTATTAATATCCCATCAAAGAATAAACGATAACCTAGCATGTATGTGCAAAACAAACATACACATAATCCGGACAACATGGACAAATATGCGCATATTTATATAATTTTTAAATAGTTATAGAATATCATATAAAACATATTATGAATGTTGTCTGCTTGTTGGTAGGTCTTGTTTATTTTGTGTGTGTTGTCACTTTAATATGCTGGCATTCAATTATTTATTACATTAAATTAACTATCTCCAGTATCAAAGATAACATATTTGTTTAGGCTGGACCATTATTTCTGAGATAAAGGCTAACCAGTACATTTATGTATTGGTTCTGGGGAATGTCACGAGCACAATCTTTGAAATAAAGCTGTCCTTTAAAGCAATAATGGCTCTGAATGGCCCATATCTCCGAGGTAATGTTCCAACTAGCTATATCTAATGGATAATGATTTTTACCAGTCCTATTTGCAGAAAAGACCATATCTTTTATTAATATTTTTTTTTTTAAATGAGTCCTGTGGGCGTATAATTTATGACGCTAATCATACTTACCCTGGCACATGGATCTATTTATTCGTAGTGAACTAAAGGCATTAATAAGGCACAAATAAACTGATTTCAGCATGAGCCGGGCTGAGACTCGAACCTGGGTCTCCGACAAGCAAGTGACTCGGTTGCCGGCGTCTCAACGTTTTAAGGCACGTTCAACTTTTCAAAGCTTTCGATGACAAATTTTGCTGATGAACTTTTCTGATACAGAAGGATGGTAACATCTGTCATAGTATATCTAATAAAGCATTAAAAAACAGGGTTGCCAGCCAAGCCGAACTAAAGTTTGTAATTAAATAGCTAACATTAATGCAAGTTTCCAAGCGTACCCTTCGTTCACCCACTAAAATAACATTCTAATATGCCTGCAACGTAGCATAATGGTTGATTGTGTGAGAGTTTGGTGAACTCTGAGGTCATAGCAGCTCAACTCGACAGAGAATTAATTCACTTTTTTTTCAATATTTTCAGTTCTTGAGCGCTTTTATTCTGCTTTGTGGTTCATCCTCTTTTGCTATAGCGGACGTAGTGTACAAAGCAAACGAAAATCTGGGCTTTTTGTTTCCTTTTTGTGAATGGCATAATTTGCCAAAAACAACATAGCCACTAATTGGCCAATTCAAAGCTAAATTTGTCTACATTTAAATTAGAGAGTTTCGTCTTTCTTCAAGGCTTTTGTCTTAACAAAATTTCACTTCCACTCACCATTGACTAAATCAAAAAAAGGCTTTATTCGTTCACTGTCTCTATCTCTATCTCTTACACACTTATTCGCAACTACATAAATGTTATAGATGAAACGCTTAAATGACAAACGAAATGAACAGTTAAAATGTCATTACATTAATTGAATGCCATTTACAGGCTATCCATAATACAGACATTAGAAAGCAACAACAACTACCAAAACTACCAATTGAATCGACTCAGCCAACAAATAGAGGCATAGAGTTAAGGTGAAACGAGAATTCCTATAAAGGTAAAGGGGGAAGGATGTAAGTGTTGTTGAGGGCAGATGACCATTTGCACGAGACAATGTATGGCCGCCAGCCACTTGGCTAGAAATGACAACTTGAATCTATTACCAGTTAAAGCAATTATTGTAAGGACTTTTATTGCAGCCAGAAAGTCTTCGCAGCAACAACACAAAAAAGTTAAGGTTTATCTGAGCATTTTTTTTTTTTAGAAAAGAAGTTCTAAAGTGAACGTAATGTATATTTTAAAATAAATGAAAGGATAAGACGTCTATAACAAAGTTTAAACATTTTCCAAAGAACAGTAGGACAACAAACAAACAATTAAAGAACAACGAAGTCATAGAATGAATACAATTAAATATTAAAAGTGATTAAAAGTCATGATGTTACTGACTCTTCAAAAGGGAATATTTTTTTAATTAAAAATTGTTTAAGACTCTTAGAAATAGATGGGATAAAATTAAGGCAAATAAAGTCCTTGAAGTTGAAATTAAAAAAAAATTTGCAAATAAGGGTTATAAGTACTGTAACGGCAATAATCGGAGCCCCTCAATTTTGCCACCACCTTTGCTGATTTGAATTTGATTAATTTTGTTTATATCCAACCCAATTAATAAAGGGATTTATTTTAGTTTAAAACCATCAGTCTCTGTCAATATCCCGTTAGCCTCACGTGAGTTTAACTCAGCCATTGGTTGAGATAAACAACAACTCCCATAAAGGGAGTTGCTGAGAGAGAGCCAATTTAGATCAAAATACTTTCCCCTTATTCCTATAGGAAACACGTGGTCTACGACCATATAGAAGGCGGACGATATTCAAATTGGGTCAGTCAGTGCGAGATCTTCAGTGCGTGAACATCGACCCTCGGCAACTTCGTCGAAGTGAAATCGAAAGTCTTTGTGTCCTGTAAGCATCCATGTAAATTTGATTGTATCCTTCGGGTAATCCTTGGGGCATCCTTGAAGTATCTTTAAGATTCCTAAGTATCCTTAGAATATCCTTCGATCCTTGGGATATCCTTCGATCCTAGCAATATCCTTCGATTATCGATCCTTGAATTCTCTCGTATCCTTGCTTGAGTACCTATTAAGGTCTCTTGCAGTAGTATTCCCTAATATCCTTGCTTGAGTACCTATTAGGGTCTCTTGCAGTAGTCTCCCCAGTATCCTTGCTTGAGTACTTACTAAGGTCTCTTGCAATAGTATTCCCCAGTATCCTTGCTTGAGTACTTACCAAGGTCCTTGCAGTAGTATTCCCCAGTATCCTTGCTAGAGTACTTACTAGGGTCTCTTGCAATAGTATTCCCCAGTATCCTTGATTGAGTACTTACTAAGGTATCTTACAGTAGTATTCCCCAGTATCCTTGCTTGAGTACTTACTTAGGGCTCTTACAGTAGTATCCCCCCGTATCCTTGCTTGAGTACTTACTAAGGCCTCTTGCAGTAGTATTCCCCAGTATCCTTGCTTGAGTACTTACTAAGGTCTCTTGCAATAGGATTCCCCAGTATCCTTGCTTGATAACGTACCAAGGTCCTTGCTTGAGTACTTATTAAGGTCTCTTGCAGTAGTATTCCCCAGTATCCTTGCTAGAGTACTTACTAAGGTCTCTTGCAATAGTATTTCCCAGTATCCTTGCTTGAGTACTTACTAAGGTCTCTTACTGTAGTATTCCCCAGTATCCTTGCTTGAGTACTTACTTAGGTCTCTTACAGTAGTATTCCCCAGTATCTTTGCTTGAGTACTTACTATCTCTTGCAGTAGTATTCCCCTGTATCCTTGCTTGAGTACTTAATAAGGTCTCTTGCAATAGTGTTCCCCAGTATCCTTGCTTGAGTACTTACTAAGGTCTCTTGCAGTAGTATTCCCCAGTATCCTTACTCGAGTACTTACTATGTCTTGCAGTAGTATTCCCCAGTGTCCTTGCTTGAGTACTTACTAAGGTCTCTTGCAATAGTGTTTCCCAGTATCCTTGCTTGAGTACTTAGTAAGGTCTCCTGCAATAGTATTGCCCAGTATCCTTGCTTGAGTACTTACTAAGGTCTCTTGCAGTCGTATTCCCCAATATCCTTGCTTGTGTACCTATTAAGGTCTTTTGCGGTGGTATTCTCCCGTAACCTGGCTTGAGTACTTATTAAGGTCTCTTGCCGTAATAGTATCTGTGCATCAACCCTCCTTCCATCAGGTCTCAGTAGATGTGACATATAGTACTTACCAGGTCTCTCCCACATAGTCAAGAGTACTTATCTAGATCTCGCAAGCCCACGGTCCCGCATCCTGTCACCCAGCCCGAGTACTTATCCAGGTCTCGGAGGCACATTCCCAAACTGAGCGAAGATACCACGGTTGTTACGGACAGACATCCTACCCCTATAGATATTAGTCTCTTTACCAAATGCATTTGCATTATAATCTTTAGCCTATGAATCCCTTTATCTTAGTCAGTAAAGGAACTTGAACCTACGAACCTTGGCCCCCGCGAGCTTTCTCGAGCTTAAGGGGAAAACCTGGCGTTACAGTACGTATAATTAACATCGATATGTATACGTCCATGAGGAGAGTGTATTCCAAAATGTGAATTTTACGCAACGTGTGATTAGGTCAAGACTCCTTTTTTAAATTTTTTAAATCCAGGAGATATTGATTTTCATTTTTCTGCTTTTGTTAGACAAAACTTCTGGCTGACATGGAACCCCACATTTTTCTGGTCGAAATGTATACAAGGAATACCAATAATGTTTTGTTAGTATTGTCTTTTGTCTCTTATACGACATGATGATGTCTGCATCTTAATTCTGTTCCGTGGATCACATGCAACCGTTGGTTTAACTGCATGACCTTCCGATACAATGACAAAAACATGTTGTGTTGTTATATATATGTTTGTACAGAACTGAGTCTCGTAAATTCTTATTGGGAATTGATAAGAAAGAAGAACACACTATGTGCTCTATTGAGATGTTGACAAAGAAGATTTGAGTAGTTATTTTCCTAGGATACTATCCTTGAATCGAGAAATTCTTCAAAGCGAAAGAATAATAAAGAATGATATGCCATAAACAAGAGAATAATAAAACTTAAATAGAAAAAAAAATATATTTTTGAAGCGATGTACAATAAAACTTAATGATTTTACGTTATATTGGTCCAATGTATCGGTTGAGTTTTTTTCCAGGATAGGCATTTCAGAAGAATTTTGGTCAAGGCAACCACAGTTTCCTTGACATCCTCGATAGACTCCACACCGTTAAGGTAGAGTAGTTGCGTTGCACCCATCAGATTTCCTGTGAATGCTATAAGATCTCTGCTCTACCCATAATATAGAAAAGTGAAAACAGAAGAAACCCTTCTTCTAGAAAACCAGAATTTCATTGAGTCTTTGCCAAATTACAAAACCTCATTTGCGTTAAACAAATTAAATCGGTATGCTTATTAAAATTCATAACATATTTGTATCTCCGATGTATGTATGTTTGTTTGTCTTTGAAGGGAAATACAACATATTAGGAAGCAACATTACATATGCTGATGACATATCGCACCTGTTCAACAAAAGGGTAGTAACTAAAAATTTTGAAATTTCCACTTTTAATTAAAAATGATAGATAATGATCAACTCCACCTACTGAAAAAAATTCCCATTATTTTGTCTACTCTTTTTTAAAAAAGTACCGTTATGTTACTCTTCATTTCTACAGAGCAACTACTGATGCATCAACAGTTTTTTTTTCTCTACTGAAAAATAGTAATTTTTGAGTTACTACCCTTTTGTTGAACAGTTGCGATATGTTTTCATGCCATATTAGTTTTTGATATGTTTTTATACAAAACGTACACATATCTGATGAAGACATTTTCTTAACATGTTGGACAATAAGGTTATCTTTGTATTTGTTGTCCTGATGTTCTTAGGAGACAGCATGTCCCATTCATTATGACATTAATTTTAGTTATAATTATGGTATACACACACATAACTTACCATTAGGACATCAAGTGAAGTGTCAGGAAATTTGGAAATAGGCAATGCATAAATTACGCTTAGTAGGTGGGTCACTTCATATGATGATTTATTTCAGGGGTTATCGCAAGTTGTCTACACATAAAACACAACGGGTTCTTCATTTTTCTCCGATCGACTTGTAATTTTTGAGACATACTCTATACTACATTTACTTCAAAATAAGCCAATAATTTTTTTCGATTTTTTGAAAGTGATATGTGGAGGTAACCTCTTAAGGACAAGGATGTTCTACAGATAACTAAAGGAAATCCTTAAAAAAAAAATTTAAAAATTATTTATTTATAGCTGCAAAAATCCTTAAAAAATCCACGATTTTTGCTGCAATAATCTTTGAAAAAAAAAATTAAAAAATCCACGTTTGTTGCTGAATTCTGAGATAGTTCCACAAAAAAGTTCTTTAATACCCCTTGGTAAACATCGCCAAAAAAAAAAATTTTTTTTCCCACTAATAAATTAAAGTTGTTTTAATAAAATATTAAAACAACGACTATGGGATTAAGCCTGACTATTTTGAAAAACAAAATAGAAGTCGTCATCCCAAACAAAAAACGCCAACCCTCCTAATTGTGAGACCGGGCACCGTCAAAATGTTGTTTATTGCTGTAGTATGCAATACCAACAAATTAGTTATGTGCTTTTTCGTCGAGAATCGACGAACGCATAGCAGTGGGAAAAATTTGGATTTGTTTGCAAGTGAAGTTGCTAGAGTTTAGGTAGTGCCAAAGAAATTCTCGATCAGAGAGTTTCTTTGCGCACGTATCTATTTGAGCTAGCAATTGACACTTGGGTATAAAAAGTTTCTTGTTGAAAAACAAGAAATAAGGGAACTGATGAAGATCTGTGGCGAGATCTGAAACTATAGTATTCCCTGCCTTACCCCTTGGTAAACATCGCCAAATTTTTTTCCCACTAATAAATTAAAGTTGTTTTAATAAAATATTAAAACAACGACTATGGGATTAAGCCTGACTATTTTGAAAAACAAAATAGAAGTCGTCATCCCAAACAAAAAACGCCAACCCTCCTAGTTCTTTAATACCCTTTGCCTTAATTGTCTTTTCTTCACCATTTCTTTTCCCATTCTCTCTTTGCAGGACTTAAGGTCTTTGTCCATAAAAATTTTTTATTTAACACAAAAACCCTTACGATCTAATTTTGGATCGTCGCTGACAAACACCTTTATGTCAAAACCATTATACGAATGCTAATGAATATTTTAATTATAAAAAAGGAGAAAACAAGAAGAACCTAATCAAAGCACAGACTAATATTTTCAATGTAAATTTTCCAGGTAAATGAAAATCAATTAGAAAGTGATTCAATCTTCTTTTTTATGAACCAAGACTTGGAAGGTTTCTCTATTGTTTAATTGAAAACCCATGTTAATAACAAGAGTAAAGGATTTCTTTTTGTATGTTATCTACATGAAAAATATATTAAAAACAAGTAAGAAAAGTCTATAGTCGGACGGAGCCGACGATGGGATACCCTATACCGCCATCCCTGGACAATCGCTCTCCACGGAACTTATTTTTAATGATTGTGAAAATTTAATTAACAAATATCAGAGATGTAATGCATAATACTTATGACCAAAACCAAAAAGTTATCTAGCATGACAAAGACATTTTTGTAGCAGGAAAGCAAAATTTAGTTCACACAAACTAAAATGTAATGAAACCCACTTATGTAGTACTACTACTTCCTTTGTTTACCGCTACGTTATTGAAATTTTTACCAATTTCACACAAAAGTTTCAGTCCATTTAACCCGCTAAGTATTATCTGATTTTCACGGTGGTTTGTACGCTTCTTCTTCATCATAAACTCAAACTTTGTTTAAAATTTTGCGGGTTATTATTTTTACCTACAGAGCCGCTACAAAATTGGTTAAAATTTTGTTTTTGGTCCATTTCATCCCCTGAACATTTCACGATCATCACCAAAAACAAATCATTTTTATTCTGGCCCGAATCCAACCTTCTTAAAAAAATTCGTTTCAATCGGTCCATAATCGCGGTTAAGCTTGTTTACAGTTTTTAATGGACGGACACACATCGCTAAATCGCTTTATCTCGTCGAGATATGAATTTTGGCATACCAAATAAGGGGTCTAGGACGAATATTTCGTGGTGTTACATAAACTTCTGGAGAGACAATATGTAGCATGGGATAAACCCATTATATATTAGGCAGTAGGTCCGTTATCTAGCAAACACTTTATTGCGATTTACTTTAGAGGAAAGGTCAGTAGTTTTTTCCATATGTAGGCTACTTTGCGAAATATACATATATGTCCTCAAGGAATTAAAATATCGACCAAAAATAAAATTTTTATATTTTTCATACAAAAGTAATGGTCCATTTCACCCGCTAAAGAATATCAGATCATCATTCAAAATTGTAGGCATCTTTTTCGACCTATACTCTTACCCGGTGCAAAATTTCGTGACTATTGATGTATAATTGCGACTTCTGGCGAGTTTATTATTACACTACAAACAAATAACGGAATATATTAGGCTGTAACTCTGTTATCTGATCAAGCACACCAACATAATTGGCATCAATTGAAAGGTCAAGCGTTCCACTTTCAAGTATATCGCACTTGTCCGGAATGTCACTTCCAGGAATTAAGACATAAGCTGTGTACTAAAAATTTTCACAATGTTCACACAAAAGTTTTGGTCCATTTAACCCTTTAAATATTATCCGATCGCCATCTCGAATTGCAAGCTTCGCCTTTGTGATATACTCTTACCTTATTTATTGATCGGACTATAATTGCGACATACAGAGCCGCTACAAAATCGGATAAAAAATTTGTTTTTGGTCCATTTCACCCGCTTAATATTTCTCGATCATCACCAATAAGAATAGGGATCTATTCTGATCTGAACCCGACCTCCATACAAAATTTCGTGACGATCGGTCCATAATTGCGGCCTGGAGCGTGTTTACAATTTATAATGGACAGACGGACGGACGGACGGACGGACAGACACACATCTCAAAATCGCTTTATCTCGTCGAGATATGAAGATTGGTATACCACATTGGGGGTTTCCGACGAATATTTCGCGGTGTTACATGAATTTTTACCAAAACAAACTTATAATACCCTTTTCCACTTTGTGGTATAAGGTATAAAAATGTACAATAATCCGTAAAAAAAAATATAATTTAATAAATCTACTACGTTTATTGCTATAATCCTTGAATTAAAAAATACATAAAAAATCTACGATAAACCGTGAAAAATTATTTTTTATTTTTGCCTTATTAAGGCGAAGGCCATTTATAGTGATATTTAATTAATTCTCTTTTGAGTTGAGCTGTTAGGCGGATTTGTAGTAAGTCGGAAACTAAAACATCTGGTATTCAGCTTCACCACAGTGAATGAAATACTTGCTGCAATTCGAATAAAAACTAAATTCTTCAACAACAGCTTTATTTGCGCTCATGCTCCCACTGAAGAAAAGGACGAACGGACCAAAGATATATTTTACGAGCGCCTAGAAGAAACATATGACCGTTGCCCTGCCCATGACATTAAAATTATTCTAGGCGATTTTAATGCCAAAATTGGAAGTGAGAATATCTTTGGCCCAACAGTCGGGAATTTCAGTCTCCACAGTGAAACATCTGACAATGGTATGAGGCTGATAGACTTTGCAGCTGCAAAAAACATGGTAGTTAGCAGTACCAGATTTAATCATCTCTATATTCATAAGGGCACCTGTCTGTATCCAGATCAAAGAACAAGTAATCAAATTGATCATGTTGTGATAGATGGAAGACATTCACCGAGCGTGTTGGATGTTCGATCGTTTCGAGGCGCAAACATTGATTCGGATCACTACCTTGTTGCAGCAAAGGCACGTACCCGTCTAAACGTTGCAAATACAGCACGAACAGACACAACGCGGAAGTTGGACATCGATAGGCTACAAACACAACAGATAGCCACAGCATATTCCACTCAACTAGCCCAATTGGTTAATGAGAGCACTCTTTGTCCCGATAACATAACAACACAATGGCAAAATACTGCCCAATCCATGCAAACAGCCGCAAAATCCATACTTGGATACCAGAGACCTCCACATAGGAATTCATGGTATGACCAGGAGTGTCGTGCTGCTACCGAAGAGAAAAATGCGGCATATAGAGCTACTTTACAATCACTAGCAACGCGTAGCGCACGAGAGAGATACCGGGAGAAAAGGAGAGAAGAGAAACGTCTTTTCCGCAAGAAAAAGAGAGAAATGGAAAAGCGGGAGTGTGAAAAAATCGAGATGTACAGGGGCCAGAATGAAGTCCGAAAATTCTACCAAAGAGTGAAACATCAAACAGATGGCTTTGGTACAGGCACATCCTCCTGTAGAGACCAGCAAGGTAATCTGGTAACAGATACAGATAGCGTGCTCAGGATAGAACAGGAACATTTCTCCAATCTGCTGGTATCCAATAGAAGCGAAGACGATGATACCACAGATCCAATTCCAGAAGATTGTATAGAATGTATACCGCCCGGCTAAGATGTGGTAAAAACTGCAATCAACCGGCTGAAGAATAATAAAGCAGCAGGAGCCGATGGCTCACTAGCCGAGCTGTTTAAAACCGGAGGCGACGCGCTGATAAGGTGTATGCATCAGCTAGTTGGCAACATCTGGCAGGAAGAACGCGTACCCGTCGATTGGAACCTGAGCGTCCTGTGTCCCGTCCACAAGAAAGGAGATAAGACTGTATGCTCCAACTATAGGGGTATAAGTCTTCTCCCTATTGCCTATAAGATTGTGCGAACGACTAAAGCCAATGGTCAACTAAATAATTGGACCATACCAATGTGGCTTTAGACCTGGCAAGTCCATCATTGACCAGATATTTACCCTGCGGCAAATCCTGGAGAAGACACAAGACACATATCACCTTTTTTCGATTACACTGTGCAACAAAATGGAGCTCAAAGTCTGGGGGGTGGAATATTCATATTGGAGATGACAGCCCTTGGTGAGTATATACAGAACCCCGAAGGACAGATTCGCCGTGAGTCGATCTTTCGCTATATGGCGTGATGAAGTTTTTGCTAGAGACCCTGTAAGCCATCAGGAATTAGCGTTATATCTTTGTTCACTGTTGCTTTAGCTTATTTTTGATATGACATGTCTTCAGTCAAATCGAATGAGGATTATTTTCGTAGAGAACTTCGACCTTCTAACTCGCTTCCTTCAATGTCCTTTTCGTCCTTTATTTTAATAGCCGCTACAAAAGTACCACAAGATGACGTTTTTCAGCTTCGAAATGTTCTGCAAAAATGTCGGCCAGAAAATTTTAGGTACGGCTCTCCTTGACAACAAATCGATTATGTCGAGTTTTCGTGGTCGTTTTGTGCATTTGCCCTGTTTTTGTTCAGAAAAATACTATATTTTGTTTTTTGTATATTCACGGTGCTCTTGAAACAATTTTAAATGGAAGGTGCTTACACCTCGGAAATTTTTGCGGATTCTGAAACTACAATGTTCATAGATGAGACCAATCAAAAAACAAAAAAAATCGCCGGAGCGCTTTTTAAATAAATCGCGATTTAAGTTGACATTTTTAGGGGTTGTTTAGGTTTTCGCGATTTTGCTTAGAAACCGCATTTCCTATCAAAATGGGACTAAAACAAATATTGTAGCTATGAAAATTCTCTACAAGATCGACCATTGTGGTATTTTCGTAGTTTTTACCATTTTTGAGATATAGAAGTTCAACTTGAGACAATGCACTGACTGTATCGCCCCTTATACAACAATGTCATGTAGGGTGCGCCTTAACTAACTTTTGATGAAAACCGCTTACACAGGGAAAGTTTTTGTGAATTCTGAATCAGCAGTGTTCATAGATGAGAAAAATCCAAAAACAAGAAAAAATCGCTGTAGGGATTTTTAAATAAATCGCGGTCAAAATTCACATTTTTAAGTGTTTTTTAGGTTTTTACGATTTTGCTTGAAAACCGCAAGTCCAATCGAAATGGAGCTAAAGAAAATGTTGTAGCTGTCAAAATTCTCTAGAGGATTGACTTTATCATTTGTTCCCAGCTTGTACCATTTTTGAGATAAGGAAGCTCTGTTTACATTTTTAGTTTTTTTTTTTTAGGGTTTCGCGAATTTGCTTGAATACGGTAAGTCGTATCGACATGTGACCTGAGAAAATCTTAAAGCCGTGAAAATTCTCTACAAGACTAGCTTAAGCAACTTATCCTTAGTTGTAACATTTTTTTAGATATATAAGTTTAAGTTGGGAATTTGCAGTCATGACATTGTTTTATAAGGGGGCGATACAGAATTGAATTGAATTTGAATTGTCCCAATTTGAACTTCTATATCTCAAAAACGGTAAAACCGACGATAATATCATAAACGTCAATCTTGTAGAGAATTTTCATATCTAAAACATTTGTTTTAGTCCCATTTTGATAAGAAATGTGGTTTCAAACAAAATCGCGAAAACCTAAACAACCCCTAAAAATGTCAACTTAAATCGCGATTTATTTAAAAAGCGCTCCGGCGATTTTTTTGGTTTTTTGATTGTTCTCATCTATAAATATTGTAGTTTCAGAATCCGCAAAAATTTCCGAGGTGTAAGCACCTTCCATTTAAAATTGTTTCAAGAGCACCGTGATTCGTTACAGAACATACAAAAACACAAAACACAGATTTTTTCTGAGCAAACAAGGGTAAATGCACAAAACGACCACGAAAACGCGACAACATCGATTTGTTGTCAATGAGAGCCGTACCTAACATTTTCTGGCCGACATTTTTGCTGAACATTTCGAAGCTGAAAAACGTCATCTTGTGGTACTTTTATAGCGGCTCTTAAAATAAAGGACGAAAAGGACATTGAAGGAAGCGAGTTAAAAGGTCGAAGTGCTCTACGAAAATAATCCTCATTCGATTTGACTGAAGACATGTCATATCAAAAATAAGCTAAAGCAACAGTGAACAAAGATATAACGCTAATTCCTGATGGCTTACAGGGTCTCTAGCAAAAACTTCATCACGCCATATCGCGAAAGATCGACTCACGGCGAATCTGTCCTTCGGGGTTCTGCATATACTCACCAAGGGCTTTCATCTCCAATAGGAATTTTCCACCCCCCAAAATTTCGGTTCACAGTGTTATAAAGCAGCATTCGACAGTCCCCTCCGATCATTCCATGCAATGTCTGAATTTGGTCTCCCCGCAAAGCTCATCCGGCTTTGTAAGATGACTTCAACTGATACTAGGTCCTCAGTTAAAATTGGAAAGAATCTCTCCGATCAGTTTATTACCAAAAGAGGTTTCGGACAAGGAGACAGCCTTTCGTGTGACCTATTCAACATTTTGTTGGAAAAGGTAATACGAGATGCAAATGTCAAAAGAAATGGCACAATTTACACCAATAGCCACATGTTACTTGCTTATGCTGATGACATAGACATCATGGGACGATCAGTAAAGGAAGTAACTGATACCTTTAAGAAGGTCGAAGCAGAATCTGCGAAAGTGGGTCTGGCGGTAAACGGCGAAAAGACCAAATTGATGGTGTCGACGCGCAAAGCGTCCATAGAGCTCGGACCAATGTGGAAGTTTGTACCTATAATTTTGAGGTAGTTAAAGACTTCGTCTACCTCGGGACTGCCATAAACACGACAAACAACATCAGTTGTAATATGGTTTAAGTAAGCAATTAAAAAACAAAGCTACATCTCGTCAAACAAAAATGAAACTATACAAAACGCTGATACTACCCGTGCTAATGTATGGCTCCGAAGCATGGGTACTGGCACAGGCAGATAAGGCAGTGCTTGGTGTGTTTGAGAGGAAAATTCTTCGAAAGATCTACGGTCCGATTTGCGTTGACGGTGAATATCGATGTCGTATGAACCACGAGCTTATCAGCAATACAAATACGTGAATATAGTTAAACGTATCGAGATGCAACGATTGCGTTGGCTAAGCCATATCATAAGAATGAGCGATGAAGAACCGGCTAAAAAGGCGTATGAATACTAGGGTTATGACTTTTTTACAACATCATATCCCTGTATCATAGCGTGTTGAGTTTTGCCACAAGATTACATAAAATCATAATTATAAGGTGATTCGGTGAAAAAACCTCACGAACAAAATGATTTTAAAATTTGAATTAATCAAAATTATGGACAATTTTTGAAGTCACTGTAATCAGCTATGCAATTGAAAATAAACTTTAGAGTCACATGAAATAATTAAACTGACATAACATTTATTTCTCACTAATTTTCTTCAATTCTGAGAATGTAATGAAGCAAAGCTGCATTAATTTTTGCCCATAAAGACCAAGGCAATTTGACCATTTTATTAATACTGTCAATTAGAGTAAAACGTTTATTTGGTCATAAGTCCATTTTTCAGAAAAAAACATGACATTTCTATTTCATATATATTAAACTAATTTTTATTATATTTTTTTTATTTAATATTTGTTATCAGTAACATTTTCACATCAGCTTCAAAGGTATCGCCTGTACAGTACCACAAATGCATACTATCGAACAAATCGGTTAGCATAAACACGTACTTTTTATCGTACACAGTACAAACGATTTATTTCTTCTAATCGATTTAAATGTTCACTAGTACATTCAACTTACTTCGGTCACATGAAGGAAATTATACTTCCTTTTTCAATAATCTGTCAAAGAGTGTAGATCCAGCGAAAAGTTTAACAAATATCAAAATTGTTATATCCAAAAATATCTTCAGATATATTAAGCATTTTTAATAAATTTTATCGCATAAACGACCAATAGTGCTTTCCGAAGTGAGTTAGGTAAATATGCCAAAAAATAAATGATCAAATTTCGTGAAAAAACGAAAATAAAATAAGTGCTTCTTTACATAGAATTCAATCAGTGAATAGATAGTACTGGCGAACTTTCCTAAAAACTCACACGTGATCCTCAAGAATCTTACAACAACGCTTTCTCAATTTGCCATTAATCAAGTGAAGAAATTACCCCAATTAAAACTTCTTAAAATGGGTAAGAACTCAATTTAATCATGTTAAAAGTGTCCTTTTTGTAACTCAAGGATTATATTTCCTTAGGTCCGGTGGAGTTAGCAGTTAATTCCTCTGCATAATTCGCCCGAGACCCAGTATCACGCCTTCTTTAAACCTTGCGTAAAGGAGCAAGCCTAAATGCCCAAGCAAAGCCACCAAAACATAAATCACAAAACAAGCAAATTGTCATCGAAAGCATAAACTGTACTTGCTGAATCTTGAATACTTCCCACGCTCAGTGAAAATCCCTATACCCACATCGCTTCATAAAATCAAGAATTTTTAATCGCACCAGTAGCCAGCTTTGGGATTCTACCATCTTAATCACTGATTCTCTGGAATAAACACATTGCCAAGATCGCCAATTAAGTAGCCTGAAAAGTTCAAAAATCTATGGTTTAAATTTCCATCAAATATTCCACATGACTTAATTGACCAGTTCAAGAAAGAAATCCACAAATTTCGTTAATTGCAACAAAAATATATAGTATGCAGCTTACAACAGCCTAATTGGGATAGACCTGTACCCATCATTACGTCATTATCTTCACCAGATGTTAAAATTAGCTGAAAGCTTATTGCATTGGAAAAAGTACAGTCACTAATGTCATAAATAGGCTTTAAATATCATCTACATTTTGAATTACGCATTACGGTGGAGTATTTGTAAGCCACTCCAAGGATTAAAAACCATAAAACTAAGGATTAACAACCACAAAATTAACGAAGAATTTCCCTTAAAATACATTTAAAATCCAAAATATTTAATTAGTTATAGTATGGAAACACCCATATGTAAATTTAATGAACGCCATTTCTGAGTCGCAACATTGGTTTAGTATATTGGTATTGGTAACGTCATCATGATCTTCATAACGATAATTACTACCATAAAAATCTTATTTTTTTTAACAACAGAAAAGAACATCATTATTAAGCATCATTATTGAACATCATCACCAGGCAGATCGCTGAGGCCTCATCGTTCAATGTCTTTTAATATGGTGAGTGAGAAAAAAAATGCAAATTGTAAGTCTGTAGTGTATCAATATGTATGTATCATGATTTGCAGTTTATGAATGAGTACGCAAGGAGTGATTTAATAATTCTTATCATTACATGAGGAATGAAATGGAATGAGACCGAATGCATGTTGTTGTTTCTCATCTGTTTTTTATCGCGTTTTTTTTTCTGTCCATGATAAAATGTAAGTGATCAAACATTTAAGATTATAAGCACAAAGACAAAATTGCACATTCGTACATACATACTCTCGGTACTGTTTTTTTTCACTTCTCCTTTTTGTTCATAGAAAAAAAATTCTTCAGTTGATTGCGTCGTCATTCATAAACGGGCATAAAAAATACCAATGAAGAAAAAAAGAATATAAAAGTGTTTCGACTCTAAACATTAAAAAATATATAATAATACTTTACTCCCCAATATGAAAGAAAGAAAACAAAATAAGTTACATTAAAAATCAAATCGAAGAGATAAAAGTAAATTTCTTTTAACATGCATGCAAATTATTTCAAGAAAAAATATCAATGTTTACATTTCTTAAACAAAGTTAGTGTTGTTAATGTTGATTAGAAAATAAAAAAAGAGTATCAACAATTGTTAGTGAATATAGAGATGAAGGTCAAACCCTCCAATTATAAGAAAAAAAAACAACAGAAATAGTGGTCATTGAAACTAGTGAAGAATATACAAATATAGTAAGCATTAAATAATAAGAAGCCAATAATGAATTTATCAGACTTAGAAAAGTCGTCAATATTTATATAACTTCTAAAATTACGTTCTCCTTATTGTTAGTGGTAAGATATTATTCTATATATTAAACTGTGAAATTTATCAACATATATTCTTAAAATAGATATCATTTTTTAATCATAATTATTCCCAAAATATCTGTAATCATGAATTGAAATCTCTATATGATATTAAAGTAATTAATATGAATCTTTAAATCCACCCTAGTGTTTCCTGTGTGATTGGTTATGATAGGGTAATCATATTTGGGTTCCTAGAAATCTTTTTACGCCACTAGGAATATGGAAGGTGCGGGTTATGAGGCGTGGATCTATGACCATCTTTTAGATCCAAAATTCCTCAAGTGAGATCAATACCATTTTTGTATACTATTACTGCTCTTTTTTTCGGTAACCATAGAGGGGCTTTTGTTTGATTTTTTTACTATGGTTATCTTGGTCACTTAGAATACTTCGTAATGATTTTTGTTAGTAAAATTTAAGGGAGTCTATAACAAAATGTTGTAATCAAAGTGAGGTTAAAGAATAGGAGACACGAACCCCCCGAAATCCCGACTGTTAGTTAGCTCATCAATGGCTCCCGCCGTCTTCTTTTCCCTTAGCCCTCAAAGTTTCTATTGCAAAATAGTTAACTACAAATTGATCCAGGCGATCACAAAAGTTACATTACAAGAATCGTAAAAATGTCGTAAACGCTTTTATTTAAAGATATAATTTTTTAACAAAAAACAAAAATTTAAAATTTTTTCAAAGTGGTTTGTGCATGACCTTTTTCAATATTTGAATGAAATAAACATTAGCTTCGTTCCAGAACTTTTTTAATGGCCAAAAATAGTAAAAGAGAAAACTGACAAATTTTCTCTCTGAACACATATTTGTTCAAAAAGTACAGGAACGGAAAATATAGTAAAGTTAATTAATACGTCAAGAATAAAAAATGTCAGACGTCATAAAGAAATAAATAAAAATAAATAGTAACAAATTGTGATTTTGAATTTATTTCCATATCGAATGTTATGTACATCATCTGATGCAAGTCTCTTATGTTCATTTAGAAATTATCGAATGTGTGGAGGTCTAAAATGTTCACAAAAGGCGGGTGATAATCCTCAGCCATACTTATATCAAACCCAACCATCAATGTTACAAACACATATTTGGAACGCCCTTGGGACAACAACAAACATAAAAAATCATATTCTAATAAAAGCATCAATTCCCTCTAAACAATTTGGCGTAGACCCATATAAAATATATTGACGTTTACCAAGAAAACAGCAAAAAAATTATGTTATTTCCTCTAAAGATTTATTGAAATAGCATGAAGTTCAGGCAAAAGATTGAAGGAACTCATTTGATCATTTATTTCGTCGTTGGCTTTTTAACTAGTCCGATTAAAAACCATAATCTGCAACATCTCAACGTTGTATTCAATTCAACATTCAAACCAACAGGATCCACTACATTATCCAACTACATTTTTCGCTCTTGGCATAAACATCGATGGAACATCTTACCTATGGGGGCCACATAGTGTAGTGCTTGATATGCCCTTGATTGGATTGAATTTAACATCCGTGTGTACCCACATACATACATATGTGGATATTTCGCCTGTGTAAAAACCTCATTTATGTTGCTTCGATCTATGTTCAGTACTCCGGAGAAATATCGACTGACCTATATCATGTCGATAAAATAGAATTCTAATCCTTTCCATACTGTGATGTTAGTGTGAAAGCTAACAATTAGCCTTTGGAAGAAGGCATTAGGCTTCTGTACACCAAGCAATTGTTCCAACGAAGATATTGTTGAACGTTGAAGGACAACATAAATCAAGTTCTTGTAGCGGACGTGCGCAGAAGATAATCGCCGTACTTGAGGATATATTTGTTTATGTTTTTTTACATGGAAATGTGAAAATTCTTGGTCACAATTGCCGTAGTTGAACTGTAAGATTGAAATTATTTAATAATTATGAGCTTCGCGACATTTTGATATTCATTACCACGCATTTTTATAAAACGATTTAACGACTATTGCCGAAATATTTTAATTTTATGTTGGTTGACTGCTTTATTTCTATTTATTTTAATTTTATTTTTTATTGATGTTTTTTTCTGACTTTTTACTTTTCGTTCTTTCAAAAATGTCAAATATTGCCTTTGACCAATTTACTATTTTTTACACAGCCAAATTTGTGTAGTAGAAAATATTAGAAGAGAAAGCCATTCCGAGCCATTTTTGTTTAAAGAGAACAGAAAATTTTGCCAGTTTTTGTCGTACGGGAACGCATTTTATCAACAAATAGTAAAAATAGTACTAAATAGTACTATATTGCAGGTTCTGGAACACAGCTATTATTATAGTTATTAGTAGGCTTATATTTATTCATTCGTGCAAAAAAAAAGTAGTTTTTGAAATTTTTTTTTTCATTTCATACATTTTTTCAAAAAATTATATTTTTAAAATCGATTTGTGCGTGAACTTTTTTCATATTTCAATGGAATAAACGATAGCGTAGTGATCATTAGGCAATTGTTCATTCATCCCTGCTACAGGAAATCATTTTTGAGAAAAAATGTCAAAAAGTCATAACCCTAATGAATACGTGCCACATGGCGGTGCACGCAGAATCGACAGACCAAAGCTTCGATGGAGCATACAAGATGAAGAAATGAAAAGACGCGGTATTCCAGAAAGCGAAGCGAAAAACAGAGAGAATGGAGATCTTTTCTTTGTTCGGTCTATGGAACAAATGTTCTGTAATGGGCCAACTAAGTAAAAAAGTAATCCTTGAAAAAAATTATTTTAAAAATTTAGATAATCCATGAAAAAATATTTAAAAATCCACGTTTATTGCTGAGTTCTGAGATAGTACCACAAAAATATTCCTTATTATCCCTTGCCTTTATTCCTCTTTTTCTTTGCCAGCTTTATTCCCATTCACTCCTTGCTGCACTTAGGATTTTTGTCCACAAAAATTAATTATTTGAGGCAAAATCCCTTATGACCTTAACTTGGAACATCGCTGAAATAATCCATTATAAGGATGCTAATGAATATTTAAATTATAAAAGGAGAAACCAAGAAGAACCTAATCAAAGCATTGACTTTTTTGGTAATATTTTCAATGTAAATGTTCCAGGTAAACAAAAATCAATTAAAAAGTGATTCAATTTTATTTTCTATTAAATGGCATACCGTGTTTGGAAGGTTTCTTTCTTTCTGTGTATTCAAAACCCATTGCAACAGTCAGAATAAAGGATTGTTGGTTGTATTGTATGTAAATAAAAAAAAAACAAAAATAAACAATAAAACGAATTTTAATTAATTAAAATTTGAAACAACAAAAATATTTACGTGGTATCACTGTAAACATTTTAGAGAATATCCATGATGATGGTAGTTGTTTATCTGGGGTGGAAATGTACAATGGGGATACAGGTATGTTTTGGAAGCCAATCTATCATCGTCATCATCATCCACCTTATTTAAAAATTATTGTAAATATAATGCTAACGTTTTATGTAGGCAGAAGAAAATTGAAATACGAAAAAATCCAGTGTATTTGGGTATTAGAACAAGGTTTTGCTTCTTTTGTGTAGGGGTGGTGCGTGTTGACTGGCTAGTTTGATGGAGCTATTGTAACCACCCAAGGGTGGTTATAAAATGGCAATCTTCTTGGTATCTGGAATTTATGTTTGAATAAAACATACACATACATACATCTGTAAGGCAGGACAGTATGACCGCTTACCAACCACAAACTAAGCTGTTAAACAAATAAAGCCTCAAGTCATATTTGTAGCCGCAACAAACATACAGATGAATATATGTATAGGAAAGTTTCGATATTTTTCGGAAAACTAGACGCAGGTCACCGCACAGGTAGACAATCATTTACTTTACATCAATGTTTGTTTAAGAATTGAAATGAAAATGTCTTCCATCCCCTGATAAATTGGTTTTTACAGTACGCTTTTTAGCCAAAAGTAAGACAATAATAAAATAAAACCAGTTATGAACGAATGTTCCTTCAATTGCTATTGGATTTTGAAAGAAAGAGAAGCAGCTCTCTTTTAAAACATGGATTTTAAATATTTTCCTAGGACCAATGGACCTATTAAATTTGATTTTAAACCTGAAATTCCTCACGGTCCTGATTACTAATGGACAGTTTTCTTGGTGAAATTCATACTTCTTACAAATACTAAATTACATTACATTTCCATTGAAATAGATAATATTTACACCATCATCCTTTTGTCTATCACTATAAATCTCTGCAACACACTTTTACTCATCCAACAAGGACACTGAAAAAAAACCAATTTTGAATTTTGATTTTCCTTTTCATTGTCGGTATTTCTTTGCTTATTGCCCAAGGTAATAGCCATGGTTACAATTTTGCAACAGAAAACTACAACACTACAACATTGCAGTGCGAACTAAGCAAAACGAAAATAAATAGACCAAAGAATTATGAAATCCACCTGGGATAGATGCAAACGGAAATTAAACTGTGGCATATACAGAAGCAAATGAACTACCAAAATCAGCCACAAACACATACATGAAACTTACATACGTTGTATGAAAAGAAGCTCATAACAAAACTCGTTGGATGACTAAATGAAAGTCCTTGTGGCATTCCTTTCCTTGCTGCTATACCCGCAATCCTTGCACAAAGAAAATTTAATAGCAATAATACCATTATATAGACTATGAAAAACCAAACAACTTATTTTGGTATTTTTTCACATTTACGAATCTTCAAAATAGAACATTGGTGCCGTTTTTTTATTGGGATAGCTGTTACAATTTTTATTTTTATACCCTCCACCATAGTATGGAGGGTATATTAAGTTTGTTTTTCCGTTTGTAACGCATTGAAATACTCATTTGCGACCCTATAAAGTATATATATTCTTGATCAGGGCAAAATTCTGAGTCGATCTGTGCACGTCCGTCCGTCCGTCCGTCCGTCTGTGGTAATCACTCTAGCATCCACAAAAATGGAGATAGAACGCTGAAATTTTGGGAAAATGCGTCTTTTGTTTGCAGGCAGGTCAAGTTCGATGATGGGCTATATCGGTCCACGTTTTGGTATAGCCCCCATATAACGGTACCCCCGGATTTACGTTATTTTGACGTTTTTAGCTACATTTTCAGACCGATTTGGCTATAATTTGACATTTAGGGTTCTTAAGTGTCAATGAAATCATATAACAAAAGTTGTGGACATAGGTCCACGTTTTGGTATAGCCCCCATATAACGGTACCCCCCGATTTACGGTATTTTGACGTTTTTAGCTACATTTTTAGACCGATTTAGCTATAATTTGACATTTAGGGTTCTTAAGTGTCAATAAACTTATATAACAAAAGTTGTGGACATAGGTCCACGTTTTGGTATAGCCCCCATACAACGGTACCCCCCGATTTACGGTATTTTGACGTTTTTAGCTACATTTTTAGACCGATTTAGCTATAACTTGATATTTAGGGTTCTTAGTGACCAAAAAACTTATATTCGAAAAAATTATGAACATAGGTCCATGTTTTGGTACAGCCCCATATAACGGTACCTCCCGATTTTCAGTATTTTGAAATTTTTACCTACAAGTTTTAACCGAATTAGCTGTAATTTGAACATTTGATATTTGAAGTTCATAGTGGTCACCACACCTCTCCACCAAAATTGTCTGAAATTTTGGGAAAACGCGTCTTTTGTTTGCATGCAGGTCAAGTTCGATGATGGGGTATGTCGGTCCACGTTTTGGTATAGCCCCCATATAACGGTACCCCCGATTTACGGTATTTTGACGTTTTTAGCTACATTTTTAGACCGATGTAGCTTTAATTCGACATTTAGGGTTCTTAAATGTCAATAAACTTATATAACAAAACTTGTGGACATAGGTCCACGTTTTGGTATAGCCCCCATATAACGGTACCCCCGATTTACGGCGTTTTAACGTTTTTAGCTACATTTTCAGTCCGATTTAGCTACAAATTGACATTTAGGTTCTTAAGTGTCAATAAGCTTATATAACAAAACTAGTGGACATAGGTCCATGGTTTGGAATAGCCCCCATATAACGTTACCGCCCGATTTCAGGTATTTTGACGTCTTATGTCATTTGATATTTAGGGTTCTTAGTGACCAAAAAAATTATATTCGAAAAAATTATGAACATAGGTCCATGTTTTGGTATAGCCCCATATAACGGTACCTCCCGATTTTCGGTATTTTGAGAATTTTACCTACAAGTTTCAACCGAATTATCTGTAATTTGAACATTTGACATTTGAAATTCTTAGTGGTCACCACACCTCTCAACCAAAAATTGTCAAGAAAGGTCGATGTATTGATAAAGCCCCCATATAAAAGTACCTCCCGATTTTCAGTAATTTGATGATTTTAGCTACATTATTAAACCGAACTAGCAGTAATTTGACATTTGAAGTTCTTAGTGGTCACAACACCTCTCCATCAAAAATTGTCAACATAGGTCCATGTTCGGATATAGCTCCCATATAACGGTACCTCCCAGTTTTTAGTAATTTGGCAATTTTAGCTACAATTTTTAACCGAACTAACTGTAATTTGACATTTGAAGGTTGTAGTGGTCACCACACATCTGCATCAACAATTTTCAACATAGCCCCAATATAACGATACTTCCCGATTTTCGGTACTTTGAGGATTTTACTTAAAATGTTTAACCGAACGTAGGTCCAAGTTTTGGTATAGCCCCAAAACAAACTTCCCGATTTTCCGTACCTTAGCTTTATTTTTTGGACGAACTTTCTGTAATTTTAAATTTAAAAGCCAACAAAAATTCTGCAACAAAAATTGTTCATTTACTCGTAAGTTCATATTTTCGTATAGCCCACATACCTCCGAACTAGCTGTTAATGACATTTGGAGTTCCCACGTTATGTACCGATTTTCGGTATATTGAGGCTTCTAGCTACAATTTTTAACCGAATTAGGAGTTATTTGACATTAAAGGCTCCCATCAAAAACTGTCAACATAGGTCCATGTTTTATTATAACCCCTATATAACGGCACCTCCCAATTTATAGCCCACCAAAAATTGTCAACATACATAGTTATATGTAGGCACCATAAAACGGGCCTCCCGAAGGAAGCATTTTATGTACATTATCTGACATTTTAACGTACTCACTAAAAGTTGGGGACAGGAATGAAAACTAACTATTCCATTTTAGTTCAGAATATTTTATGGTGGAGGGTGTGAAAAGTTCGGCCCGGCCGAACTTAACGCTTTTTTACTTGTTTTAGTTTATTTGTTAAACATTAGCGGACTTTAAATAATTTATATATTTTTTTAATAATATTTTTTAAAATGTGGATTTTTAAAGAATATTTTTCAAAAGCCTTTAAAGAATTTTTTTTCGTGAACAATGTTTCTTATAAAATATTCTTATAAGACCACATAACCTTAATTATTCATTTTCCAAATTTGTTTTAATTAATTACACTGTGACACAAAATGGAACTCAAAGTCTGGGTGGTGGGAAATTCCTTTTGGAGATGAAAGCCCTTGGTGAGTATTTTAAGAAACCAAAAGGAAATTTTCGCCATTGCATGTAATACCTTTGATCGGAGGGGACTGTCGAATGCTGCTTTATAATCGACAAAAGGGTGATATGTGTCGATCTGCATCTCTTGGGTGTTCTCCAAGATTTGCCGCAGGGTAAATATATGATCAATGGTGGACTTGCCAGGTCTAAAGCCACATTGATATGGTCCAATTATTTCGTTGACCATTGGCTTTAGTCGTTCGCACAATATCCCTAAACCATCAACTCCTGCTGCTTTATTATTCCTCAGCCGGTAATTTGTTTTTACTTCATCTTGCCGGGCGGTATACATTCTATACCATCTTCTGGAATTGGATCTGTGGTATCATCGTCTTCGCTACAATTGCATACCAGCAGATCGGAGAAATGTTCCTTTCATATCCTGAGCACGCTCTCTGTATCTGTTACCAGATTACCTTGCTGGTCTCTACAGGAGGATGTGCCTGTACCAAAGCGACCTGTTTGATGTTTCACTCTTTGGTAGAATTTTCGGACTTCTTTCTGTCTCCTGTACATCTCGATTTTTCACACTCCCGCTTTTCCATTTCTATCTTTTTCTTGCGGAAAATACGTTTCTCTTCTCTCCTTTTCTCCGGATATCTCTCTCGTGCGCTACGCGTTGCTACTGATTGTAAAGTAGCTCTATATGCCACATTTTTCTCTTCGGTAGCAGCACGACACTCCTGGTCATACCATGAATTCCTATGTGGAGGTCTCTGGTATCCATGTATGGATTTTGCGGCTGATTGCATGGAGTGGGCAATATTTTGCAATTGTGTTGTTATGTTATGGGGACAAGGAGTGCTCTCATTAAGCAATTGGGCTAGTTGAGTGGAATATGCTGTGGCTATCTGTTGTGTTTGCAGCCTATCGATGTCCAACTTCCGCGTTGTGTCTCTTCGTGCTTTATTTGCAACGTTTAGACGGGTACGTACCTTTGCGCCTCGGAACGACCGTACATCCAACACGCTCGATGAATGTATTCCATCTATCACAACATGATCAATTTGATTACTTGTTCTTTGATCTGGAGACAGCCAGGTGCCCTTATGAATATCGAGATGATTAAATCTGGTACTGCTAACTACCATGGTTTTTGCAGCTGCAAAGTCTATCAGCCTCATACCATTGTCAGATGTTTCACTGTGGCGACTGAATTTCCCGACTGTTGGGCCAAAGATATTCTCCTTTCCAATTTTGGCATTAAAATCGCCTAAAATGATTTTAATGCCATGGGCAGGGCAACGGTCATATGTTTCTTCTAAGCGCTCGTAAAATATATCTTTGGTCTGTTCGTCCTTTTCTTCAGTGGTAGCATGAGCGCTAATAAAGCTGATGTTAAAGAATTTAGCTTTTATTCGAATTGCAGTAAGTCTTTCATTCACTGGTGTGAAGCTGGGGACCAGGTGTTTTAACCTCCGACCAACTACAAATCCGCAACCAAACTCATGCTTTACGTCATGGCAGCTATAATACAGTGCGTCACCTTTAGGTGTTAATGTGACGCCTTTCCCAATCCATCGTATTTCCTGTATGGCAGTAATATCGGCCTTGTACTTTTCAAGTACGTCTGCCAATGCGAAGACTGCACCTTCTCTATAAAGAGTGCGAACATTCCAGGTGCAGATTCGCAGATCATGGTCCTTAAAACGTTTGCGGGGTTCGTCAACATTAGAGGGGTTTGTTTTTCTTTTCTTTCGTTTTTTCATAGTAGGCTGTTTTTCCTGTGTGTCGGGTTACGCCGACGCCCAAACCCCAGTTTTTAATGTTCTTATGGGTGAACGCGCGGCTCATGTTAGCTCACTACCTTTAACGGGTGCTAAAGGCAGTTCCCCAGGTGACACCACGGGGAGGTCAGTGTCCACTTGAGATGAAAGAGGGACCAAGATAAATCCTGGGCTTTGCCATGTTAAAACCGGTTAGGACCGTTCCTTGGTATCTTCCCTCCCCTACGTCACCAAACTAACGGGCCTACTGCCTAATACATAATCGGTTTTGTGTAGAATACAACATTTTCCTCCCATGCTGCAATTTGTCAGCATGGGGTCGCTTCGACACCTTTTTTATACCCTCCACCATAGGATGGGGGTATATTAAGTTTGTCACTACGTTTGTAACTACTCGAAATAATCATTGTAGACCCCACAAAGTATATATATTCTTGATCAGCGTGCAATTCTACATCGATATAGGCATGTCCGGCTGTCTGTCCGCCTGTGGAAATCACTCTAGCGTCCGAACGGATTGACGTAGGTTGATGAAATTTTGGGAAAATATGTTATATTTACGTAGGACTTTTGGTATTGAAAGCGGGCTATGTAGGTCCACGCTTTCGTATAGCCCCCATACAAAATGACGCATGACGCGTCATCGTTTTGAGGAATTTTTAAGATATTTGGCCCATTTTACCACCGAATTGGTAGTAATTTGGTACTTTGTGTCTCCAGAGGCCAAAAAATATTCCTACCAATGTTAGGTTATATAGGTCCACGTTTTGGTATAGCCCCCATATAAGGCCCCATATAAAGAACGCGTCATTTTAATATATTTTGAATGTATTAGACCCATTTGACCACAGAATTGGTTGTAATTTGGTATTTTGTGTCTTCAGAGGCCGGAAAACATTCCTACCAAAGTTGGAATATAGGTCCACGTTTTGGTATAGCCCCCACATAAGGCCCCTTATAAAGTACGCCTCATTTTAATATATTTTGAATGTATTAGACCCATTTGACCAAAGAATCGGTTGTAACTTCGTATTTTGTGTTCCCAGAGGCTAAGAAACATTTCTACCATAAAATTTTTATATAGGTCCACGTGTTGATTAAGCCCCCATAATACAATATCTCCCGATTTTCGATATTTTGAACGTTTTAGCCTCATTATCACACCGAGATGGCTGAAATTTGGTATTTAGTCTTCTTTAGGCGTATAAAACGTTCCCCCAGAAATTTGTAGGTATAGGTCCATGCCATCATATAGCCCCCATAGAACGGTACCTTCCGAATTTCGGTATTTTGAAGGTTGTGGCCACATTAATCCACCGAAATGGCTGAAATTTGTGGTGGAGGGTATAAAAAGTTCGGCCCGACCGAACTTAACGCTTTTCTTACTTGTTTCAAAATGCACTCAGTGTCGCTACAGTTAAAGTTTTTTTTGAAAAATTAATTTTGGTGAAGTCACCCACCGTCTCCTGGCGAATAATTATCTGTTTGCATACCGGTTAAAATATGTTTTTGATAGCACAATATATATCTACAATGAACTATTTTCGAAATACCCTAAAAAGCACAAAATCGCGTGCATTGGGACGATTTGTATATAGCATTTGCAGTATTCAATAAGGCAGCGTCCGTATGTCGAAAATTTTACTGTCAGATATGGCAAATTGCATTGTAATTGGCTATATTTGCAGCGGCTTATATATTTATTTATATTAGGTGTATTCCAAAATGGAGCCTGATATTCAAAGAACATTTATAGAAGTATCAGAAGGGGCGACAAATGTCAATTTTCCAATTTTGTAACTTTTATTAGAAATGTATAATGATATACATAATTGTTCCACAAACGTCCCAGTAGGGACAAAGAGGGCTTCTCTTATATGAATGAGTGCACCCCGATTCATACTAGCTCAATGATAAGGGACCTACTGTTTATTGCCGAGTCCGAACGACGTGTCGGAAATACTCAGAAACTGTCACCATCATTACTGAGGGGTATTTTTCCACCGTTGAAAATTGCATGTGGCCTGGCCTAGGAACCTAACCCGGCAATTCAGCGTGAAAGGCGGGTGTGCATACCATTGCACCACGGTGACGTCCTATTAGATATGTCAAAAGATGGAAATTTCAAATTTTTTGATTTTTAAACAATAGACTTCGGAAGCATTTAATATGCTCAAAATAAAAAAAATAAAAAAACTATTACGTATGTATCTTCGTTCTAATATTATTCCGTAGAGTGGAGCTATATTTAGACTTCACATCCGCCTTGTAAGCAGAATGTCTGAGTATTTCAGGCATACAAAACTTCTCTAAAAGTAGTGTCTTAGGACACTCCGTTCGGACTCGGCGATAAACTGTAGGTCCCAAGCATAATGTGATAAGGTGGCAGAATAGACAAAGTTATTTCTTACAATAAGTTTGTTTGTTCAATAAAGGAATTTTTATTTGCTGAAAGCTAATTACCAAAGACCACTGAGAGTGGAGTTTTAAAGATTTTTAATTTCCCAAAGACCACTTGTTGTGGATTCTTTAAGATTTTTGTTAATGACCCAATGACCAATTAACAAGGATTTTTAAAGAATATCGTGCAATTTATTTTGCAAGGAGTCAACATCCAAAATAATATTCTTTTCTCGAAGTCTTTTCTAAAAGCCACGACATTCATGTTATAGCCATTTACTTGAGCTTATTTTTGATCCGTTGGATCGCATGATTTCTGCCTTCGATCACAAGCCCTTAATTGAGCCGCCCACTGCACACATCGGTTAACTCCATAAAACGAAAAGTTGAGACATGCGATTATGAAATGTATACTTGCCATTGTAGATCTGTATATTTGTCATTGTTTATTTGTAATTTATTCAGGAAGTTATTGTTAATATAAAAAGTTATGACCGGTTTTGACACTTAAATCAAGATTTTTCAAAAAGTGGAGTTAATCGATGTGTGCACTGAACGACTCAATTATTGATTTTCCAAATTTGTTTTTATTCATTATTTAATTAGCAATTTCCTTCCATTATTGTTTTCAATCTTATAGGTGGTATTCCTGGAAGACAAGGTATTGGCCACAAACTTTTCTTGAAAAACAATACAAAAAATAACAAACAAAAGTTAGATGGAATTCTATGATTATGAAAATGTCAGCATTTAAGTTATGCTATGGACTTATATCTATACTTGTACAATCAATTGTTTGAATACCAACAACATTGCTGGATGCAAATTCAATTATTTAAAAGGATTTTGTGTAACACCTAAGGCAAAGGACATTTGAGGCAGGGGAAGAAAAAATAGATTACAAAGTTTTGTTTATGCAAATGGAAAGTTTTTTCTTTGAAGTTGAAAGAAAACTTTTTCAATACTTCGTTTGATATCGAAAAACATCAATATATTGTATTTACAATGTAACATTCAAATAACAAAGTCCTATTGGAAAATTAAAAACAAAAGATCTTTCCTGCTCCCCCTCATTCGTTAAGTCTTTGAACACACACATAAATTACGTGGACTGTAATTGTTGTAAATACCAACCACCCTTTAGTGGCATAAATCTCTAACAAATTGAAAGAACGTATTTTCCCAAAACATGCCAATGGCAACAACATTTAAATCCTTTAAGCCTCATTTGCAATACGGGTCTTAAGGCTCTTATAAATAATATCTGGCTGAATTGAATACCAAATTTAAAAGTTATGCTGTCGAATTCGGTGGATATGTATTTATACCCTACACCACATTGTTGTAAGTGGTATTATGTCTGTGAGATAGACCCATAGTTCATACATAAAATCACTTTCTGATTCGATTTATGTATGACCGTCCGACTGTTCATGTCTTTTTTGATCAAAGTATAGGTCGCATTTATTTGTCCCATTCAGCTGAAAATTGGGGAAGATAATTTTTTTAAAAATAGGAAGAACGCTATTGTCTTTGATGAAAATCGGTTCAGATTTGGATATAGCTTCCATATATATTTTCGTCCGATTTGAGGTATTTGGTGCACCAAACACCCGGATTCTGTCCAATTTTGATGAGATTTGGAGAATGTTACCGAATTCATTCTAGAAACAAGTGGCCAAGTTATGGGTGACGTAGGGGATGTATGATACCAAGGAACGGTCCTGATCGGCTTTAACATGGCAAAGCCCAGGATTTATCTTGGTCCCTCTTTCATCTCAAGCGGACACTGACCTCCCCGTGGTGTCCCCTGGGGAACTGCCTTTAACACCAGTTAAAGGTAGTGAGCTAACATGTGCCGCGCGTTCACCCATAAAAACGTTAAAAACTTAGGTTTGGGCGTGGGGTTAGTAACAGCCTACTATGAAAAAACGAAAGAAAAGAAAAACAAACCCGTCTACAGTTGACGAACCCCGCAAAGCTTTGTGAAGACCACCATCGCACTCTTTATAGAGAAGGTGCAGTTTACGAATTGGCAGATGTACTTGCAAAGTAAAGGGCGACATTACTGCCATACAGGAAATAGTTGTGTTGGTCGGAGACTAAAACATCTGGTAACCAGCTTCACCCCAGTGAATGAAAGTTTTGCTGTAATTCGAATAAGAGCTAACAACATCATCTTTATTTGCGCTCATGCTCCCACTGAAGAAAAGGACGAACAGCCCAAAGATATATTTTACGAGCGTTTAGAAGAAACATATGACCTTTGCCCTGCCCATGACATTAAAATCATTCTAGGCGATTTTAATGCCAACATTGGAAAGGAGAATATCTTTGGCCCAACAGTCGGGAAATTCAGTCGCCACAGTGAAACATCTGACAATGGTATGAGGGTGATAGACTTTGCAGCTGCAAAAAACATGGTAGTTAGCAGTACCAGAATTAATCATCTCGATATTCATAAGGGCACCTGGCTGTCTCCAGATCGGAAAACAAGAAATCAAATTGATCATGTTGTGATAGATGGAAAACATTCATCGAGCGTGTTGGATGTACGATAGTTCCGAGGCGCAAACATTGATTCGGACCACTATCTTGTTGCAGCATAGGTACGCACGCGGTTAAACGTAGAAAACAAAGTACGAACAGACACAACACGAAAGTTAGACATTGGTAAGCTGCAATCACAACAGATAGCCAAAGCATATTCCACTCAACTAGCCCAATTGCTTAATCAAAGCACTTCTCATCCCGATAACATTTCAGCGCAATGGCAAAGCATTGCCCACTCCATGCAAACAGCCGCAAAATCCATACTTGGATACCAGAGACCTCCACCAAGGAATCCATGGTATGATCAGGAGTGTCGTGCTGCTACCGAAGAGAAAAATGCGGCATATAGGGCTACTTTACAATCAGTAGCAGCGCGTAGCGCACGAGAGAGGTATGGGGAGAAAAGGAGAGAGGAGAAACGTCTTTTCCGCTGGAAAAAGAGAGAGATTGAAAAGCGGGAGTGTGAAAAAATCGAGTTGTACAGGATACAGAATAAAGTCCGAAAATTCTACCAAGGAGTGAAACATCAAATTGATGGCTTTGGAACTGGCACATCCTCCTGTAGAGACCAGCAAGGTAATCTGGTAACTGATACAGATAGTGTGCTAAGGATATGGAAAAGCATTTTTCCAAACTGTTGGTATCCAATAGTAGCGAAGTCGACGAAGATACCACAGTCCCAATCCCAGAAGATGGTATTGAATGTATACCGCCCAGCCAAGATGAGGTAAAGTACAGCAATAAATCGGCTGAAGAATAATAAGGCTGCAGGAGCCGATGGCTTACCAGCCGAGCTATTCAAACCAGGAGGCGAAACGCTGATAAGGTGTATGCATCAGCTAGTTAGCTCCATCTGGCAGAAAGAACACGTATCCGACGATTGGAACATGAACATCTTGTGTCCCTTCCATAAGACAGGAGATAAGACTTTATGCTCCAACTACAGGGGCATAAGTCTTCTCCCTATCGCCTACAAGATAGTATCAGGGATATTGTGCGAACGACTAAAGCCCAAGGTCATCTAAATAATTGGACCATACCAATGCGGCTTTAGACCTGGCAAGTCCACCATTGACCAGATAAGAAGAGATGCAGATCGACACCGCTACGTTCAAAGGTATTCCAAGCCATGTCTGAATTTGGTATCCCCGTAAAACTCATTCGGCTTTGTAAAATGACTCTAAGTGACACAAGATCTTCAGTTAAAATAGGAAAGAACCTCTCCGAAAAATTGTGTACCAAAAGAGGTTTCAGGTAAGAAGACAGCCTTTCGTGTTATCTTTTCAACATCCTGCTAGAAAAGGTTATACGGGAGGAAAACGTCAAAAGAAGTGGTACAATCTACACCAATAGCCACATGTTACTTGCTTATGCTGATGATATAGACATCAAGGGACAAGCAGAATTGGCAGGCCAAAGAATAGATGGCGCAAACAAGTGGATGAAGAGATGACAAGGCGCGGTATTCCAGAAAGCGAAGCACTAAACAGGGACAATTGGAGATCTTTTCTTAGTTCGGTCTATGGAACAAATATTCTGTAATGGGCCAGCTAAGTAAGTAAGTTATGCCGAAATCGGTTTAGATTTGGATATGTATGTTCGCCCGATTTCATATGTTTGGTGCACCAAACACCCAAATTCTGATGAAATTTGGAAAATGTCGCCGATTTAAACCTAAAAACAAGTAAGCCAAGGCTATAGTCGGACGGGCCGACCATGTGATACCCTACACCACTACCCCTTGGAATTAGCTTTCCACAAAACAAAATTTCTTTATGGAACAATTAAACTTATTGTAAAAATGAACTTTGTGGATTCTGGCACCTTATCACACCAAGCTTTAATAATAACGCTATTTATTTTACAAACATCCCAGAAGGGACAAGGGGGACTTCTCTCATATCAATGAGTGAGTGTACCCCGATTCATATTCGCTCAATGATATGGGACCCACAGCTTAGCTCCAAATCCGAACGTCGTGTCCATGGCTGAAATACTCAGAAAATGTCGCCAACATTACTGAAGGGTATTGAAAATTGTATGTTGCCTGGCTGGGGAATCGTTTTAAAAAAGGTGGCAAAGCGACCCATGCTACAATGTATGTATAAAATTCCAATTGGACAATTAATACGCTAGGGCACCATGTAATTTGCAATAATGCAAAAACTGGAAATGGGAAAATGTGGTTCTCTACACAAAACCCATTATATATTAGGCAGTAGGCCCTTTATCTGGCAGACACGTTATTGCAATTTGCATCAGGGGGAAAGGTCAGTAGTTCTTTTTCCATATGTAGGCTGCTTTGCCGCTATCACCAACGTAGCAAGGGGGGAGGGGCCCGGGGGGACCAGCCCGACACCCGTGTTGTTTAAGCGTTTAATAGTAATTTTAGGCTGACTGTAAATGTTACGAGTTCAGAACAAGACGTTTACTGGCTTATAAACAACATCTAGAAAAACATTTTTGTGGTCTTTTGTTTATGAAAGTTTAAATAAAAGCAAGTCAACAATAAAAGATTAAATCGTTGCCTAACCCTTTCGGTGATTCTATGCCATATGACATAGCAAGTTTTGAAGCCCATTTTAAGACAAAATACCTATGGTTACCCTTTTTTCATAATTTTGTATTTATTCCTGAAGTGTTATCTAAAAATAAATCGGCAGAAAATTTTGATTGGTGGACCCTATACATTGTTATGCCTCAAAGACCGAGCGCTCAGCGTTCGATTTAAAATTTGCATGAAAATACCATCTTATAATTTTATATATTTTATTAACAAAAATTAAATTTTTTAACGTTTTGTAATTAATTTATTGGATAATCACTGCCTTAATAATTAAAACAAAAAAAGATCCGAAATATAGTTCAATAGAGCTGCCAGATGTTTATATTTCATGCTATGCCATATGACATAGATTTGTCCCAACGGAAAAGTTTCACTTTGTTTGACTCCCAGATCTTCTATAGTAAAACCCCTAGATCTTCTATAGAAGACTTCCAGATCTTGTATAAAAAGACCTCCTGCTCTTCTATAAGAAGACCTCCTGCCCTTTTATATGCACACGTCCTGCTCTTCTTCAAGGAGCAGACATCCTGCCCTTCTATGAGAGAACCTTCTGTCCTTCTCTTCTATAAGAAGACCTCTTTTTCTTCTATAAGGACTCATGGTCTTCTATAAGATAAAATGGAATTCAAAACTTGAATATTTTATTTTCGTTTTTTTTTTTTCCTTTAAATACATTCTATTTTTCAGATCAAAAACAAAACAGAAGCACCGTAAAGGTTAATATTAGTGGTTTTAAATTTGTGTATATAGTCTCTAACACGTTTTTGTAATGTACTATTTTGAACATCATAACAATTACAAATTCTTTATTATGTTTAAAATTTGCAAAAAAAAACCAACCCTTTTTTATGATGTAATTTCGGTTCCACAGAAGTTTCGTCCGTAGAGATTATTTGAAACTGGGCTCTTGTTACAAATTAGCAAATGTCTATTGTACCAAAAAGGATTTTTCTGTCGTATTTTTACATCGAATGTTGATAAAATCAAGATTTCTGATAAGCTGTATATTAAAAAATTTCAAAATTTTCACACACAAGTTGTGGTTCATTAACCCTCTAGATATTATCTGATCGCCATCTCAAATTGCAAGCTTCTCCTTTGTCATGTACTCTTACATTATTTAAAATTTCGCGTTGATGGGACTATTATTGGGACCTACAGAGCCGCTACAATTGGATAAATATTATGTTTTTGATCCATTTCACCCGCTAAATATTTAACGATCATAACCAATAAAATAGGGATTTATTCCGGTTTAAACCCGACCTCCATACAAAATTTCGTGACGATCGGTTCATAAGTGCGGCCTGGAGTTTGATTACAATTTATAATGGACAGACGGACGGACGGACGGAGGGACGGACGGACACACATCTCAAAATCGCTTTATCTCGTCGAGATATGAAGATTGGTATCTTCGGAAAAGATACCATTGGTGGTCTTCGGAAAAATCTTCTTTAAAAATCCAACGTTTGTGTCTTTTCAATAAATATTCTTTAAGAGCCTCCGTTTAGTGGTCTTTGAAAAAATATTCTTTAAAAATCCACGGTTTGTGGTCTTTGAAAAATATTATTTAAAAAATCACGATAAGTGGTGTTTGAACAAATATTCATTAAAAGTCCACGGATCACGTTCCACGTTCATGAAAAAAATATTTAAAAATCCCCGTTCATGAATAAAATTCTTTAAAAATCCACGTTCATGAAAAAAAACTTTAAAATCGACGGTTGGTAGTCTTTGAGAAACGTTCTTTAAAAATCCATGGTTAGTGGTCTTAGAAAAAATATTCTTTAGGAAAAATCTTTAAAAATCCACTTTCATGAAAAAAGTCCTTAAAAATTCCCTTACATAAAAAAAAATTAAAAAATCCGCGTTCATGAAAAAAAACTTTAAAAAATCCACATTCTTCCGTTCCCATACTTAGTGATTCCAGAGTGTTGCCTAAAAAGTTTTACTGAACTATGCAACATTTTCTTCATTTTACAATCAATCCACGCAGCTCTTCTCATTCTTCACTAACAAAAGCCTCTCTTAAAACATTCCATTAAACTTTTTAAAATACCAAAAAAGTCTGTTGTCCTCTTCCCCTCCTAAATAAAACACATAAAAACAGCACCCACCCGTTCCTGAAAAATAAAATGCCTTTCATAAAATAAATTTTGTTATTATTTCATGGCAATTGGCACCTGTTTTGCAGGGGGTTGCTGAACTTCCATTTGCAAACGAGTCGCAAAAAAGACAGTAAGTAATAAAGTGGATTGTTATTAGTGTCGTTATATTTACGCCCTATTTACTCGTCATAATTTTTATGCCCTTCTTTGCAAAAATATATATACTTATTAGTTATGGTCTTCTTTTACATTTAAGCAGCTATGAATATTGATTTGATGCTAAAAATAAAGCAGCAACAAAACCAAAACAAATTTCCATAAAACAACATGCAGTTGTAATTGAGGATTAGGACATATTTTTAATTGTTGTGAATATTTGGTGGAAACACGTGCAATTTATGTAAATATTTTTATTAGCCATCAATAAAAATAGGCCTTAAATTCTAAGGCTCTAATAAAAATGGGATATGGATTTGTTAATTTGAATGAAAGGGTATTATAAGTTTGTTTTGGTAAATATTCATGTAACACTGCGAAATATTCGTCGGAGACCCCCAATGTGGTATACCAATCTTCATATCTCGACCAGATAAAGTGATTTTGAAATGTGTGTCTGTCCGTTTGTCCATTATAAATTGTAATCAAACTCCAGGCCGCAATTATGGACCGATCTTCACGAAATGTTATATGGAGGTCGAGTTCAGCCCAGAATAGAGTTGGGTAATCTAGTTCCTAGTTCCTTGTACTAGTTCCAAAACGTATGAGTAACATCATGAAATATAACGTGTGCTGTTAAGTATACGCAGTTTGCTCAAAGAAAAAATGTGGGGCATTGGAACTGCGAAGTGAACTAGATAGTTCCATATAGTTCCTTTGGCACAACTCTAGCCCAGAACAGATCCCTGTTTTTATTGGTGACGATCGTGAAATGGACCAAAAACCAAATATCTATCCAATTTTGTAGCGGCTCTGTAGGTCGCAATAATAGTCCGATTAACGCGAAATTTTTAATAAGGTAAAAGTATATGACAAAAAAAGGAGCTTCCAATTTGATATGGCGATCCAGTAATATCACAACTTACTTACTTACTTGCATAGCTGGCTCATTACAGAACATTTGTTCCATAGACCGAACTAAGAAAAGATCTCCAATTCTATCTGTTTAGTGCTTCGCTATCTGGAATACCGCACCTTGTCGTCTCTTCATCCACTTGTTTGCGCCATCTATTCTTTGGCCGGCCAATTCTGCGTGCACCGCCATGTGGCCCGAATTTATACGCCTTTTAGCGGGTTCATCATCGCTCATTCTTATGATATGGTCTAGCCAACGCAATCGCTGCATCTCGATACGTTTAACTATATTGATATCGTTGTATAGCAGGTACAGCTCGTGGTTAATACGACGTCGATATTCACCATCAACGCAGATTGGTCCGTAGATATTACGCAAAAATTTTCTATCAAACACGCCAAGCACTGTTTTATCTGCTTGCGCAAGTACCCAGGCTTCGGAACCATACATCTGCACGGGCAGTATCAGTGTTTTGTAAAGCGTTATTTTTGTTTGACGAGTTGTGGCTTTGTTTTTGAAGTGCTTACTTAAGCCAAAGTAGCAGCTGTTGGCCAATACAATTCGTCTTTTTATACCCTCCACCATAGTATGGAGGGTATATTAAGTTTGTCATTCTGTTTGTAACACATCGAACTAACCATTTGCGACCATATAAAGTATATATATTCTTGATCAGGATAAAATTCTAAGACGATCTAGCCATGTCCGTCTGTCCGTCTGTCTGTCCGTCTGTCCGTCTGTTGTAATCACTCTAGCGTCCGCAATAATTGAGATAGAGTGCTGAAGTTTTGCACCAGAGCGTCTTTTTTCATTGAGCGTCGACACCTTCAGCTTGGTCTTCTCGCCGTTTACCGCAAGGCCCACTTTAACAGATTCTCCTTCGACCTTCATAAAGGTATCGGTTACTTCTTTAACTGATCGTCCCAAGATGTCTATATCATCAGCATAAGCAAGTAACATGTGGCTATTGGTGTAGATTGTGCCACTTATTTTGACGTTTGCCTCTCGTATAACGTATTCTAGCAGGATATTGAAAAGATCACACGAAAGTTTGTCTCCTTGCCTGAAATCTCTGTTAGTACATTACTCTTCGGAGAGGTTCTTTACTATTTTAACTGACGATCGAGTATCAGTTAATGGCATTCTATAAAACCGAATGAGCTTTGCGGGGATACCAAATTCAGACATGGCTTGGAATACCTTTGAACGTAGCGGGCTATCGAAGGCTGCTTTATAATCGACAAAACGGTGATTGGTGTCGATCTGCATCTCTTCGGTCTTCTCCAGGATTTACCGCAGGGTAAATATCTGGTCGATAGTGGACTTGCCAGGTCTAAATCCGCATTGGTAAGGTCAAATTATTTCATTGACAATGGACTTTAGCCGTTCGCACAATATCCCTGACACTATCTTGTAGGCGATAGGGAGAAGACTTATGCCCCTATAGTTGGAGCATAAAGTCTTATCTGCTTTCTTATGGACGGGACACAGGATGCTAAGGTTCCAATAGTCGGGTACAAGTTCTTCCTGCCAGATGGAGCTAACTAGCTGATGCATACACCTTATCAGCGTGTCGCCTCCGGTTTTAAACAGCTCGGCTGGTAGGCCAACAGCTCCTCCTGCCTTATTATTCTTCAGCCGGTTTATTGCTGTCTTTACCTCATCTTGGGATTGTATCTGTGGTATCTTCGTCGACTCCGCTTCTACTGGAAACCAACAGTTTGGAAAAATGTGCTCCCGCTTTTCTATCTCTCTCTTTTTCCTGAGGAAAAGACGTTTCTCATATCTCCTTTTCTCCCGATACCTCTCTCGTGCGCTACGCGTTGCTACTGATTGTAGAGTAGCCCTATTTCCGGATTTAGCCGGATTTTTCTCTTTGGTAGCAGTACGACACTCCTGGTCATATCATGGCTTCCTTCGAGGAGGACTCTGGTATCCAAGTATGAATTTTGCGGCTGTTTGCATGGAGTGGGCAATATTTTGCCATTGTGATGATATGTTATCGGGACGAGGAGTGCTTTCAGTAATCAATTGGGATAGTTGCGTGGAATATGCTATGGCTATCTGTTGTGTTTGCAGTTTACCGATGTCCAACTTCAAAGTTGTATCTGTTCGTGCTTTATTTGCAACGTTTAGACGGGTACGTACCTTTGCTGCAACAAGGTAGTGGTCCGAATCAATGTTTGCGCATCGGAAAGATCGTACATCCAACACGCTCGATGCATGTCTTCCATCTATCACAACATGATCAATTTGATTATTTGTTTTTTGATCTGGAGACAGCCAGGTGCCCTTATGAATATCGAGATGCTTAAATCTGGTACTGCTAACTACCATGTTTCTTGCAGCTGCAAGCTCTATCAACCTCATACCATTGTCAGATGTTTTACTGTGGAGACTGAATTTCCCGACTGTTGCCCAAAGATATTCTCCTTTCCAATTTTGGCATTAAAATCGCCTAGTACAATTTTAATGTCAACGGTCATAAGTTTCTTCTAAGCGCTCGTAAAATATATCTTTGGTCTGTTCGTCCTTGTCTTCAGTGGGAGCATGAGCGCAAATAAAGCTGCCCGAGTCTTTCATTCCGACCAACTACAAATCCGCAACCAAACTCATGATTTGTGTCATGGCAGCTATAATACAGTGCGTCACCTTTAGGTGTTGTTGTGGCGCCTTTACCGTTCCATCGTATTTCCTGTTTGGCAGTAATGTCGGCCTTGTACTTTTCCAGTACATCTGTCAATGCGTAAACTGCACTTTCTCTGTAAAGAGTGCGAACATTCCAGGTGCAGATTCGCAGATCACGGCCCTTAAAACGTTTGCGGGGTTCGTCAGCTTTAGAGGGGTTTGTTTTTCTTTTCTTTCGTTTTTTCATAGTAGGCTGATTTTTCTAGGGGAGGGTTACTAACCCGACGCCCAAACCCAAGTTTTTAGCGTTCTTATGGGCAAACGCCGCACATGTTAAAGGCAGTTCCCCAGGTGGCATCACGGGGAGGTCAGTGTCCACTTCAGATGAAAGAGGGACCAAGATAAATCCTGGGCTTTGCCTTAAACATGTCAGGACCGTTCCAACGGTGGAAAAATCCCCTTTAGTAATGTTGGCGACATTTTCTGAGTATTTCAGTCATGTAAAACGTATCTTTAAGTGATGCTTTAGGACACGCCGTTCGGACTCGAGATAAGCTGTGGATTCCATATCATTCAGCGAATATGAATCGGGGTACACTCACTCATTGATATGAGAGAAGTCTCCCTTGTCCCTTCTGGAATGTTTGTGCAACAATTATAATATTATTATTTAAGCTTGGTGTGATACGGTGCACAGAGGGGAAACATGGGCCTAAAGTTGCTCAAAACTCAAAAATATGAAAATCGTTTTTATGAAAAAAAATGTTGATAAACGGCAACCAGACTCTTTTCTACATTTGCTATAACCATCCTCGACTATGTAAGATTAACCAATCAAATGCAGCAGTCGATTGAACTCAGCCATACTGAAAACAAAAAGTAAATTTTCGAAAACTAAGAAATTAGGTGAACATTAAAATGACATTATTTTCGCGAAAATTTATATTTTTCAAGATTTATTGTTTTTGTACAGTCTCCGGCATTTAAAATATTCAGATTGATTTTACATCTTTGGTCTTTAATAATGGTAATATATATCCTCTTTATGAAAATTTTTTTATGATGATTTTTAAGATTTATACAATTTCAATAGTGAAAAAGTCTATTTCCCCTTTGTTTCCCGACCATAGTTTCTTCTAATGTTTTATGCGCTTGAGTCTCAAATATCAGATACAATCATAAAAAATTGCGCATATTTGCGCCATTCCGAAAAAATCTAATGTTTCTTAACTAAAATATGAAATATTTTTATATGGAATTGCAATGTTTACTCACACTAAATTTTGTTCCGCCTTGTAACAGGGGCTCTTATTTATCAGAATAAACCAACACCTATCAAATATGTTTGCATTATTCAGAAATATTCACGGCTTTTCTCATGTGAATTGAGAAAACTTTATTTTAAGTAAGTTTCAAAAAATAAAATTTGGAATGAAATATATGTATATGGGAGTATATATACATCTGTACCGATTTGTTTGAAAATTGGCACAATGTTTTTAGGCTAGTTCAGGTTGCATGTGTCAAATTTCAGTGTTTTGGTGCATTTTTATCTCATATCAGATGCGAATATATATGGAAGCTGCATCCAAATCTGGACCGATTTTCATTATTTTCTATAGGATTAATCCTTGTGCAAAAGATATGCTTTGTGCAAAATTTTATGTCAATCCGACTATAAATGAGCTTTCTAGGGCTTTTGATCAATTTTTAACACACATTTCCCCTCTGTGCGGTGCCCGAAACCACAAAGTTATTTCTTACAATAAATTTATTTGTTCCATAAAGAAATTTTGATTTGTCTAAAGTTCCCAGGGGTAGTGTATGGTATCACATGGTCGGCCCCGTCCGACTATAACCTTGGCTTACTTGTTTTTTAATTTCTTTTTCCATAAACTTCAATTTTAAAATACATTTTTTCCATAACCGTAGATTTTTATATATTGATTGGGTTTGCGCGGAAGTTAAACATTCTGTCGAACGTTATGTGCGACCTGTTTTGGTTCTGTCCTCGACTGGTTTGTGTGGATATGCTGCAGTTGTGGTGCTATGCATTTTCCGCAATCCATTCCAATGTTGGGGTACTTGGAAACCGAATCATGGTGTGGAGTAGCG
>NW_027411866.1:15863715-15959095 GCF_047663935.1 Musca autumnalis | reverse complement strand
GATTCGGCGTTGTCGACAACAACTTTTCTATAACGAATAGTTTTCGATAACAACTTTTCTATAACGAAAATTGTTATATAACGAAAAGTTGACGAGTTATAGACAACTTCAGTTAAAAAAAGTTGTTATTCTATAACTAAAGTTGTCGATAACAATTTTCTATAACGAAAAGTTGTCGATAATAAATGTTCTATGCAGACAAGTTGTCGATAGCACCTTTTCTAAGAAAGTTGAACGTTTTTTATAGCGATAAAAACTTTGCTATAATTTCTCAATAACAGCATTTATATAGAGTTGTAGTAAAACTACTTTCCTACGAAGAAAATTTTTCGATAACAATTTGTCTATAAAGAAAAGTTGTCGATAACAATTGTTTTTAGAACACATGTATACATAAAAAATTACATTCAACATTCCCTTCACTTCGTCATGTAGTGCATTACGCTCAATTCTCGGCAAGCATCTTAACTGAACACCAATCACCCTTTGCCATTACAAAAGAACATAATGATTAATTCAACATGCATTTAGGTGCTATTGTTGGACATCAGATTTGTGAACAAAAGGATGAAAAATTGTGAACAGAATCAACATCAGAAAATGTTTCTGATTATTAATACTGAAAATGAGTAAGAATGAGCATTTTTAAGCCAAACACAGATTCATGACTATCTAAAGGACAGGCTTTAGACTCTTGAACTAATATTGCCATCCATTATTCTATCTCTTCCTATATTTGGGAATATCTTCTCTATTTACTGAAATGCAGTTTCGCTTCACAAAAGCCTTGTAACCCAATTCCATAAATGACAAAGACACTGCACAATCTCTAAGTCTTTTGTAAGGATGCTAATGAATATTCAAATAATGAAGGAAACTACAATAGGAGGACGAGAAAGGAATTGCTCTGATTTATAACCTTTACACAAAATGTTTCTGAAGTCAATTAAAAAGTGATGAAAAATGTTGTCAATTGATAAAAATATTTGAAAGGTTTCAATTATTGCCCTTTATTCTTGTTTTCCCGAGATTAATTAAAAAATAAAAATCTTCGAATGGTAGTTTGGGTGAAGTAGGGGATGGAAGATACCAAGGAACGGTCCTGACCGGCTTTAACATAGGCAAGCCCAGGATTTATCTTGGTCCCTCTTTTATCTCAAGTGGACACTGACCTCCCCGTGGTGTCACCTGGGGAGCTGCCTTTAACACCCGTTAAAGGTAGTAAGCTAACATGTGCCGCGCTTTCTCCCATAAGAACGTTAAAAACTTGGGTTTGGGCGTCGGGTTAGTAACCCTCCCCTAGAAAAAGCAGCCTACTATGAAAAAACGAAAGAAAAGAAAAACAAACCCCTCTAAAGTTGACGAACCCCGCAAACGGCCGACATTACTGCCATACAGGAAATACGATGGATTGGGAAAGGCGTCACAACAACACCTAACGGTGACGCACTGTATTATAGCTGCCATGACACAAAGCATGAGTTTGGTTGGTCTCCAGCTTCACTCAGTGAATGGAAGACTCGCTGCAATTCGATTAAAAGCTAAATTCTTCAACATCAGCTCTATTTGCGCTCATGCTCCTACTGAAGACAAGGACTAACAGATCAAAGATATAGTTTACGAGCGCTTAGAAGAAACTTATGACCGTTGCCCTGCCAATGACATTAAAATTATTCTAGGCGATTTTAATACCAAAATTGGAAAGGAGAATATCTTTGACCCAACAATCGGGAAATTCAGTCTCCACAGTGAAACATCTGCAGAAAACATGGTAGTTAGCCGTACCAGATTTAAGCATCTCGATATTGATAAGGGCACCTGGTTGTCTCCAGTTCGAAGAACAAATAATCAAAGTGATCATGTTGTGATAGATGGAAGACATTCATCGAGCGTGTTGGATGTGCGCTAGTTCCGAGGAGCAAACATAGATTCGGGCCACTACCTTGTTGCAGCAAAGGTACGCACCCTTATAAACGTTGCAAATAAGGCACGAACAGATACAACACAACATGTTCCACTCAACAACCCAATTGCTTAATGAAAGCACTACTCGTCCCGATAACATTTCAACACAATGGCAAAATATTGCCCATTCCATGCAAACAGCCGCAAAATCCATACTTGGATACCAGAGATCCCCACCACGGAATCCATGGTATGACCAGGAGTGTCGTGCTGCCACCGAAGAGAAAAATGCGCCGTATAGGGCTACTTTACAATCAGTAGCAACGCGTAGCGCACGAGAGAGGTATCCGGAGAAAAGGAGAGAGGAGAAACGTCTTTTCCGAGGAAAAAGAGAGAAATGGAAATGTGGGAGTGTGAAAAAATCGAGATGTACAGGAGCCAGAATGAAGACCGAAAATTCTACCAAAGAGTCAAGCATCAAACTGATGGGTTTGGTACAAGCACATCCTCCTGTAGAGACCAGCAAGGTTATTTGGTAACTGATACAGATAGTGTGCTCAGGATATGGAAAGAACATTTGTCAAAACTGTTTGTATCCAATAGCAGCGAAGACGATGAAGATACCACAGACCCAATCTCAAAAGATGGTATTGAATGTATACCGCCCAGCCAAGATGAGGTAATGACAGCAATAAATCGGTTGAAGAATAATAAGGCAGCAGGAGCCGATGGCCTACCAGCCGAGCTGGTCAAAACCGGAGGCGACACGCTGATAAGGTGTATGCATCAGCTAGTTAGCATCATCTGGCAGGAAGAACGCGTACCTGACGATTGGAACCTGAGCATCCTGTGCCCTGTCCACAAGAAGGGAGATAAGACTGTATGCTCTAACTATAGGGGCATAAGTCTTCTCCCTATTACCTACAAGATTGTGTCAGAGATAATGTGCGAACGACTAAAGCCTATGGTTAATGAAATAATTGGGCCATACCAATGCGGCTTTAGACCTGGCAAATCCACCATTGACCAGATATTTACCCTGCGGCAAATCCTAGAAAAGACCCAAGAAATGCAGATCGACACTTACTACCTTTTTGTTGATTACAAAGCAGCCTTCGACAGCCCAATACGGTCAAAGGTATTCCAAACCATGTATGAATTTGGTATACCTGCAAAGCTCATCCGGCTTTGTAGAATGACATAAACTGATACTCGATCGTCAGTTAAAATAGGAAAGAACCTCTCCGAAGAGTTTGGTACCAAGAGGTTTCAGGCCTCTCGTGTGATCTTTTCAATTCTGCTGGTAAGGGTTATACGAGATGCGAAGGTGAAAAGAAGTGGCACAATATATACAAACAGCCATATGTTACTTGATTTTGCCGATGGCATTGACATCATAGGTTGATCGGTAAAGGAAGTAACTGACACCTTTGCAAAAGTCGAAAGGGAATGTGCTAAAGTGGCTCTGGCTGTAAACTGCGAGAAGACCAAGTTGGTGGTGTCGACGCGCAATGCGTCCATAGAGACCGGGGCAACTGTTGACTTTGGTTCCTACAATTTTGAGGTTGTAAAGGACTTCGTCTACCTCAGCACCGCCGTAAACACAACCAACAACATCAGTTGTAAAATACGAAGAAGAATAGTGTTGGCCAACAGATGCTACTTCGGGCTGAGTAAGCAGTTTAGGAATAAAGCCACATCTCGTCATACAAAAACGACGCTTTACAAAACACTGATACTACCCGTGCTGATGTATGGTTCAGAAGCCTGGGTACCTGCGCAAGCAGACAAGCCAGTGCTTGGTGTGTTTGAAAGAAAAATTCTTCGAAAGATCTATGGACCAATCTGCGTTTACGGTGAATAGCAGATACCACGAACTGTATCTGCTATACAACGACATCAGTATAGATAAACGTATCGAGATGCAACGATTGCGTTGGCTAGGCCATATCATAAGAATAAGCGATGATGAACCCGCTAAAAAGGCATATAAATTTGGGCCGCATTGTGGTGCACGCAGAATTGACTGGCCAAAGAATAGATGGCGCAAACAAGTGGATGAAGATATGACAACGAAAATCGGGAGATACCGTAATATGGGGGCTATATTAAGGCCTAAACCGAAAAATTTCATATGGAAAGTTTTATACCCCAAATGAAGACTAAATACCAAATTTCAGCCATTTCGGAGGAATATTGACGCCACAACCTTCAAAATACCGAAAATCGGGATGTACCGTTCAATGGGGACTATATAAAGGCCGACAAATATACCGACAAATTTCAGGTGTAATATTTTGTATCCCTAACGAAGACTAAATACCAAATTTCAGCCATTTCGTTGGTGATATTGGGACCACAATCTTCAAAATACCAAAAATCGGGAGGTATGGCTCTATGGGGGCTATATCACAACATGGACCTACATATATAAAAAATGTTTTGGTAGAAATTTTTTTTAGCCTCTGGAAACACAAAATACCAAATTACAACCAATTCGACGATCAAACCAGTAATAACTTCAACATTCTTTAAAGTGACGCGTACTGTATATGGGACGTTATATCGTCGGTGTCACGCTTAAGTGTTCCATATGCCATTTTTGCCTTTTTGAGATATTTTTTTTTCCTTTATTTATTCCACTTGGGAACATAGGGCATTTACAAGAAAATTCCATTCTACTCTATTATGACAAACAGTTTTAATCTCTTCCCATGACTTATTGATATGTCTTATTTCCAGGGATAACGTTCTGCGCCATGTATTTCTGGGGCGGCCCGGTCTTCTGGAGCCTTGAGGATTCCAATCTAGTGCGATTTTGGCAATGCTTTCTGGGTCTTTTCTTAGCGTGTGTCCGATCCATTTCCATTTTCTCCTAGTGATTTGACGCCTAATGGATTCTTCATTTGTTTTATTCCACAACACTGTATTTGATATTTTATTCGGCCAGAATACACGGCATATTATGCGAAGACATTTATTAATGAATGCTTGGAGTCTTTGTGTTACTGCGTTAGATAGTAGCCAGGTTTCACTTCCGTATAGCAATATTGTTTTAACACATGCGTTGAATATGCTGAGCTTTGTTCGAAGTGATATTTGGGACGATTTCCACGTTTTTTTAAGTCGACCAAATGCGGATCTAGCCTTGTTAAGTCTATAGTTTACATCGTCTTCTATTCCTCCTTCCGCATTCATGAAGCACCCAAGATAGCAAAATGAATTGACATACTCTAATGGTTGATTATATATTTTTAGTTGGTTGACCGATGTGTTATTTATACGCATTGCTTGTGACTTTTTTATATTAATTTCTAGGCCAACTTCTTTAGCATGAAAAACGAGGTCATTTAATTTGTCTTGCATGTCGTTGAACTTGTGCGACATGAGACGAATGTCGTCAGCATAATCAAGATCTTCCAGATGGCGGTGGAAAGTCCAAACTATTCCTCTCTTCTTAGAGCATATTTTATCCATAACCACGTCTAGTACAATTGCGAATAACAGTGGAGACAGGGGGCATCCTTTTTTCACCCCCGCGTTTGTAGTGAATGGATCGCTCAACGTTCCGCAATGTTTTACTTGCAGGGTTGTGTTGCTGTACATCGCCTTAATTATTTGTATAATTTTTTGGGGCACGCGTTTCATTTTTAATGCTGACCAAATGGATGGAGTCGAACGCTTTACGGAAGTCCACAAATACCAAATAAAGTGGAGTTCTCCATTCCAAGGACTGTTCTATAATGACTCTTAGGGTGTTCGTCTGATCTACGCAGCTTCGATGTGGGCGGAATCCGGCTTGTTCATCACGTAATGATTTTTCAATGCTCTGCAGTCTATCGTTTATTATAGTCGCTATGATTTTATAGACAGTGTTAAGCAAAGTTATCCCGCGCCAATTATCGCAAACCTTTAGGTCGTCTTTTTTGGGTAACTTTATTATGGTACCTTTCGTCCAGGTTTCTGGTAGTGTCTCGTTTTCCCATGCTTCTAGAATGTGCGGGTGTATAATTGTTGCTGATAGCGTAGCATCCACTTGTAACAGTTCTGGTGGTATACCGTCCTCTCCTGGAGCCTTATTCTTTTTGAGTTTGTTTATAGCTGTTGCAATTTCAGCTATATTTGGAGGGTCCGCGTCAATGGTTTCATCATCGTTCTGATTTGTTTCCATATTTTGGTCGCTTTGAACATCGTTCTCTTCAAAAATGTTGCTGATTGATTCAAAGTGTTGTTTCCACCGATTTATTTGTTGATCTACATTGGTTAATAGTTTTCCGTCGATGTCTTTAACAGCTTGGGCATAGTTTGATGACTGATTTGTCATGCGACTTATAACTTTATAAAGGTCTTTCATGTTATTTGCTCCAGCCGCTGCCTCTGCTTCTCGGGCCATTTTCTCCGCATATTGTCTTTTGTCATTACGAGCTGAGCGTTTTACAAGTTTTGCAGTAGCTTTATACTGCTCCATATACCACGGGTTTTGTGTTGATTTCTGTTTTAAGCCATTCCTTTCTTTGATCAAATTCCAAGTGTTGTCGGAAATCCATTCTTTTCGTTCTGTTTTCTCTTCGTATCCTATGTGGTTTTTCGCAATGGTTTTGAGCGTATGACATGTATCTTCCCATGATCTTGTAATGTTGGATTGTGCTTGCATCCTTAATTGGTTTGCTACCTCCATACTCTTCCCGTTGTTTTTTAATTTTCCGACGTCAAGCCGCTTTTGTGTCCGCTCTCTATTTTTTTTAAGTGCGTTCTTTAGTTTTATTTTAAGTGTTGCTACCACTAGCTCGTGGTGGCTGTCAATATCTGCACTGCGTTTATTTCGCACATCGATCAGTGAACTTCTCCATTTCCGTCGTATACATACGTGGTCTATTTGGTTCCGCGTGGCGATGTCCATGTATATTTGTGTATTAGTTTGTGTGGAAATAAGGAACCACCTATTGCCATTTGAAATTTCTGACAAAGTTCTACAAAGCGATCACCGTTATTGTTTCTTGTGCCTATGCCGTGCTTTCCCATTATATGAGCAAGACCGAGGTTTGAGCATCCTATTTTGGCGTTAAAGTCACCAGTCAGTATCAGCACGTCTCTGGATGGTATAGAGATTATTATTGCTGTAAGTTGTTCGTAGAATGCATCCTTCACTGAGTCGTCTGAATCTTCCGTGGGCGCGTAGCATTGAATAATTGTGACATATTTTCGAATGTTGCTGTAGAAGCGGGCTGTTATTATTCTATCTGAAACAGCTTTGTATGAGTGAAGGGACTTTCTCATTTTTTTCGAAATTATGAAGCCCACTCCGCTTTCACTCTTGTCCGCTTTCCCACTATAGATAACCATATTTCCATTGGCCGATGGCATTTCTCCATCTCCACACCACCGCATTTCGCTTATCCCAAGGATTTCGATTTTAAGCTCCAGCATCTGCTTCTCCACTTGGGCGAGTTTTGAAGATTCTCTTAACGTCCTGACGTTCCATTGTCCAATTCTTATCCTGTTCCGTGTTCCAAAAGTTGTCATCGGTGTTTGGGGTGTCGTTTATATATTTCTTGTAATTGTTTCATTAATCGTGTAAGTTTCGGGCAAGCGATTGATTAGACCACTGATTCCTATGATGGTACCGGGGCTGCCAGTTTTTTTTTTAGCCACCATCCTGGCTTACATTGGTGCCCGTTTATATAGCGAGCCACTTGATGCAAGACCGACGCCCGCTGTTAGATCCACAAGCCGCTCCTCCTGGAGTACAGACGCTAATTGTAGTGGTGTGGTCAGTTCCTCCGCCGTAGTAGTAGTATCTCGATATTACTCCTCCATCGTTGACTTCCCACGTTGTGGATTGTTCTTAGCTTTTTGAGATATACGTGGTTTCTATAGGTTTCGCGTATGCTCGTTCTGAATTTTTCGATCTGCTTTTCCATATCTGCTCTAGTTTAAGTCTTTCTCAGGTATAAAATTTGAATTTTAGTAACTTGCAAGTTTAAAAACACATTTCAAAAGTCAGAACATTAATTTTCTATTTAGAAGTTTTTAAATTTATCAAGTCAAAGAGTGGAATTTTTTGACACTTTGTTCCATATGATTAACAATGTTTTATATTTGTGTCATAAGTGTGGATATGGAACAAAACGACAAAATTTCTATTGTTAAAAAATGTTCAATAACTTTTATATTCCAGCAGATAATTATCTATATTTTTGCAAATATATTCTATGTACCATTATTAATGATTCAAATCAAAAATATAAATATTTTATTCTCTCAAAACGTGAAAATGGTGTATGGAACACTTAAGCATGACACCGACGATATGTGGGCTATACCAAAACGTGGACCTATACAAAAAATTTTTGGTAGACATTTTTGTTAGCCTCTGAAAGCACAAAATATGAAATTACAACCAATTCGATGGCAGGTGGGAAAAAAAATCTTCAAAATTCATTAAAACATCGACGCTTCACTTTGTATGGGGGCTACACTAAAACGTGGATAGATTTTACCAAAATTTTATCCACTTACTTCAATCTGTTCGGACGCTAGAGTGATTGCCACCAATGGACAGATGGTCGAACATGACTATATCAATGTAGAAATGGACGCTGATTATGAACATATGTATATAGTTTGTGAGGGTCTAAAAAGTTATATTTTTTAATATTCAAACGTTTTGTGTTTATGGTCCTTGGAAAAATATTCTTTAAAAACATATTTGACAAATCCCAAAATATTGCAGCGATTACAAACTTATACCACATTATGTGGTGTCTAATTTTCCCAACAACAAATGTCCAACAGTTTTTCCATTTAATTTGCTTTGGGAATTAAAAATGAACTTTAAGCTCTACAACAATTCGCATAATTGGATGTCCGTCTGTCTGTGTGTACACAGCAGCTGTATTTGATAGAATTTTGTATTTTTACATTATAAACATTTTGTTGCCTAAAGCATATGAAATTCCAAACGTAACTATGGAGACAACATTTAGTTTTTGAGTTTTTTTTCTGTTTTAATTTGATTTTAGAATAAATAATTTTTTTATTAGAAAATGGCATGACAACCACCTGTGGGAGAGTAAAAATTAAAAAAGAAAATGGATTTATGTTTATTTATAAAGGTATGGGAAATGCAAAACCTGCTAACAGAGGCAGAGGTTATCATTAGTATTATGAAAGGGTTCGATTTTTTATCTTATCCTTGATTTAACCCTTACGATTTTTTTTAATAACAAAACTGACTTTCGACTCCCTTACCAAAATGTCCTTGCAAACAACTCATATTCATACTATATCACAAAATAGCCTTCAAATAATCTTAAAATCTAATTTATTAAGTTCGTATTAGTGAATCCAAATGAAAGTGCAGCAGAGCCATGGGTAATTTATATTTATGTATTCTAAAACCTATGTGCAAGGTAACGCCTGTAACTATGCAACACACATTGTCTTTTGTTTTCAGCTGCATAAAAATATATGTATCTCATCTACGCTTGATTAACAACATTTGCCATACATAGAACAACAGCAACAAACAACAATAACTTTGTTAAAAACTTTGACATTGTTTGTTATCCTGTTAACTAAGTTAAGTATCCTGTTTGGTTGAGTTAACACCAATAACCTTGCTGTAAAGTGATGCAATGTTGTTAGTTGTCGTTTATTTTATTCAACGGATATTGATCGATCAATATTTGTCAACTACTGGGTAATGTTTGTGTTGTTGACAATGTTGTTGCTATTGTTGTAATTTATTAATTTATTCAGTTATGAAAATACAACATTTTAGAAAAAGGATAGTGCGGAAGACTTTGAAATAAATAAAGACTAGAAAGGAACGCCATATCATGACTTGTAAAGGAATATTTTTGCAAGGACCACCAACAAAATAAGCGTGGATTTTTAAGGAATATTTTTGCAAGGACCATCAACACAATATGCGTGGATTTTTAAGGAATATTTTTGCAAGGACCATCAACACAATATGCGTGGATTTTTAAGGAATATTTTTGCAAGGACTTTTAAGGAATTTTTTTAACACAAAAACTGTGGATATTTTAGGAATATTTTTCCAAGGACCATCAACACAATAAGAGTTGATTTTAAGGAATATTTTTCAAGGACCTTCAACACAATAAGCAAGGATTTGTAAGGAATATTTTGGCAAGGACCATCCACACAATAAGCGTTGATTTTTAAGGAATATTTTTGCAAGGACCATCAATATTAAGGAATAATTTGCAAGGACCATTAACACAATAAGCGTGGATTTTTAAGGAATATTTTTGCAAGGACCATCAACACAATAAGCGTGGATTTTTTAAGAATATTTTTCCTAGGACCATCAACACAATAAGCGTGGATTTTTAAGGAATATTTTTCCAAGGACCGTCAACACAATAAGCGTGGATTTTTAAGGAATATTTTTCCTAGGACCATCAACACAATAAGCGTGGATTTTTAAGGAATATTTTTCCTAGGACCATCAACACAATAAGCGTGGATTTTTAAGGAATATTTTTCCAAGGACCATCAACACAATAAGCGTGGATTTTTAAGGAATATTTTTCCAAGGACCATCAACACAATAAGCGTGGATTTTTAAGGAATATTTTTCCAAGGACCATCAACACAATAAGCGTGGATTTTTAAGGAATATTTTTCCAAGGACCATCAACACAATAAGCGTGGATTTTTAAGGAATATTTTTGCAAGGACCATCAACACAATAAGCGTGGATTTTTAAGGAATATTTTTGCAAGGACCATCAACACAATAAGCGTGGATTTTTAAGGAATATTTTTGCAAGGACCATCAACACAATAAGCGTGGATTTTTAAGGAATATTTTTGCAAGGACCATCAACACAATAAGCGTGGATTTTTAAGGAATATTTTTGCAAGGACCATCAACACAATAAGCGTGGATTTTTAAGGAATATTTTTGCAAGGACCATCAACACAATAAGCGTGGATTTTTAAGGAATATTTTTGCAAGGACCATCAACACAATAAGCGTGGATTTTTAAGGAATATTTTTGCAAGGACCATCAACACAATAAGCGTGGATTTTTAAGGAATATTTTTGCAAGGACCATCAACACAATAAGCGTGGATTTTTAAGGAATATTTTTGCAAGGACCATCAACACAATAATAGTGGATTTTTAAGGAATATTTTTCCAAGGACCATCAACACAATAAGCGTGGATTTTTAAGGAATATTTTTGCAAGGACCGTCCACACAATAAGGGTGGATTTTTAAGGAATATTTTTGCAAGGACCATCAACACAATAAGCGTGGATTTTTAAGGAATATTTTTGCAAGGACCATCAACACAATAAGCGTGGACTTTTAAGGAATATTTTTGCAAGGACCATCAACACAATAAGCGTGGATTTTTAAGGAATATTTTTGCAAGGACCATCAACACAATAAGCGTGGATTTTTAAGGAATATTTTTGCAAGGACCATCAACACAATAAGCGTGGATTTTTAAGGAATATTTTTGGAAGGACAATCAACACAATAAGCGTGGATTTTTAAGGAATATTTTTGGAAGGACCATACACACAATAAGCGTGGATTTTTAAGGAATATTTTTTTTGGAAGGACCATACACACAATAAGCGTGGATTTTTAAGGAATATTTTTTTTGGAAGGACCATACACACAATAAGCGTGGATTTTTAAGGAATATTTTTTTTGGAAGGACCATACACACAATGAGAGTGGATATTTAAGAAATATTTTTGCAAGGACCATCAACACAGTAAACGTGGATTTTTAAGGAATATTTTTGCAAGGACCATCAACACAGTAAACGTGGATTTTTAAGGAATAATTTTGCAAGGACCATCAACACAATAAGCGTGGATTTTTAAGGAATATTTTCCCAAGGACCGTCCACACAATAAACGTGGATATTTAAGGAATATTTTCCCAAGGACCGTCCACACAATAAGCGTGGATTTTTAAAGATTATTTTCCCAAGGACCGTCCACACAATAAGCGTGGATTTTTAAGGAATATTTTCCCAAGGACCGTCCACACAATAAGCGTGGATTTTAAGGAATACTTTCCGAAGGACCGTCCACACAATAAGCGTGGATTTTTAAGGAATATTTTTGGAAGGACCATCAACAAAATAAGCGTGGATTTTTAAGGAATATTTTTGGAAGGACCATCAACACAATAAGCGTGGATTTTTCAGGAATATTTTTGGAAGGACCATTAATACAATAAGCGGGGATTTTTAGGGAATATTTTTCCAAGGACCATTAATACAATAAGCGTGGATTTTTAAGGATATTTTTCCAAGGACCATCAACACTTAAGAGTTCATTTTTATTTATTTTATTCATTTTGACATGTATAACAAAGCCTATAGGCAAATAAATAAAATACAGTATGCCTAAAACGGCTACTCAATACTCCAAAAAGTATTTTTCTAATGACCATCAACACAATAAGTGTTCATTTAAAAAAATCCAAGGACCATCAACAATATAGGCGTTCTTAAAAAAATCAAAGAATCCTCAAGAACAAACAAACTTTTAATCGCGCTTTGTTCCGTTTGTTTTCTGCTGTTACCCATAACTTTTAAGACAAATCCCTCCTCTATTGTAGAGCCACCACAGCCTGGGTGGGAATGGTTACACGTGAACATTCAACAATAGAAAGCCCCGGCCATGAAGACTGCGACGGTTGGTACAGCGTTAAACATTTCGCATAATTAACTGTCGTTTAGACGTCATGTTTTATTACTTCATTTAAAAACTTTGCTTTTTGCCATGGCAGCAGCTTAATGGCAACTTAATGCCATGGTTGTTATTATTTTAAATTAATTTTTTCCATTTGCGGTTTTAGTTGTTCGAGCTGTAGGCAACAAGTCAGCAAGGAGAGTGTGAGCAAAGAAAGTTGGTTTTTGCTTTTAACAAATGGAAAGAAATCTTGGATTTCATAAAGAAGGAGGCAAACGCACTGAAAGTCACACTTAAAAAATGTTCCTTCGTTTTAAGGTTCAACAGGTAGTGTAATGAATTTAAAGGATATAAGCAGAAGGAATGACAGAGGTTTTCATTAATTCTATAGGTGTGGGTTTTTAAGGAATATTTAAAGAATTTCTTCAGTTCGATACGTGAAGTTTTCATGAATATTCTAAAGGTCTATATCATCAGCTCAATTGGCTTGGATTTTAAGGATGATGAATTTTTAGAAATATTTCCAATGACCACAAAAAAACTCTTTAAGGAATGTTCTAAACACCAACAAAAGATTTATGGACTTTGATTTTTAAAAATTCCCACTAATCTCAGCTATCTAATAATATGTTTCAAAAACATAACTTTCTAACAAATAAACTACAATCATAATTTATTTTGAATATCATATATATATATATATATATATATATATATATATATATATTCTGTTTTAATTTGTATGAATGTTAACATATGTACATATGTATGTATGTGTGTGCACACGTTATTATTTATAACTTCATCTCATATTAATAAGCCAAACAATGCCAATCTGGTTAGTTTGTGTCCTTCGGCTGTGCTTGCATGGGCAAATATTTCGTTGTTTGGAAAAATAGTTTACATGGGAAAGCAGGCACAAATAATTGTACATAATTACATGTTGTCAATATTTCGTTGTGGTTGTGTGTTACAAAAATTTACAGGCTAATTAAAATGTAGTGAATTTTTACATGAAATATTATGTGTAGGTGTAAGTAAAGAATATTTAAATACACATTGTTTGTTTGTAGATTTTTTAAGTATATTTTTTAGGACCATTGTAACTCCTTTCTTTCAAACTTGGATCGCTGGCGAATTCACTAATATCTGCCCTTTTCTTCAAAGGATCATCAACATAATAAGCGTGGATTTTTAAAGAATATTTTTTCCAAGGACACTCAACACAATAAACGTGGATTTTTAAAGAATATTTTTTCCAAGGACAGTCAACACAATAAACGTGGATTTTTAAAGAATATTTTTTCTAAGGACAATCAACACTATAAACGTGGATTTTTAAAGAATATTTTTTCTAAGGACAATCAACACTATAAACGTGGATTTTTAAAGAATATTTTTTCTAAGGACAATCAACACTATAAACGTGGATTTTTAAAGAATATTTTTTCTAAGGACAATCAACACTATAAACGTGGATTTTAAAAGAATATTTTTTCTAAGGACAATCAACACAATAAACGTGGATTTTTAAAGAATATTTTTTCTAAGGACAATCAACACAATAAACGTGGATTTTTAAAGAATATTTTTTCTAAGGACAATCAACACAATAAACGTGGATTTTTAAAAAATATTTTTTCTAAGGACAATCAACACAATAAACGTGGATTTTTAAAGAATATTTTTTCTAAGGACAATCAACACAATAAACGTGGATTTTTAAAGAATATTTTTTTCAAGGACACAATAAACGTGGATTTTTAAAGAATATTTTTTCTAAGGACAATCAACACAATAAACGTGGATTTTTAAAAAATATTTTTTCTAAGGACAATCAACACAATAAACGTGGATTTTTAAAGAATATTTTTTTCAAGGACACAATAAACGTGGATTTTTAAAGAATATTTTTTCTAAGGACAATCAACACTATAAACGTGGATTTTAAAAGAATATTTTTTCTAAGGACAATCAACACAATAAACGTGGATTTTTAAAGAATATTTTTTCTAAGGACAATCAACACAATAAACGTGGATTTTTAAAGAATATTTTTTCTAAGGACAATCAACACAATAAACGTGGATTTTTAAAAAATATTTTTTCTAAGGACAATCAACACAATAAACGTGGATTTTTAAAGAATATTTTTTCTAAGGACAATCAACACAATAAACGTGGATTTTTAAAGAATATTTTACCAGGGACCATCAGCACAATAAACGTGGATTTTTAAAGAACATTTTACCAGGGACCATCAGCACTATAAACGTGGATTTTTAAAGAATATTTTTTCCAAGGACAACCAACACAATAAACGTGGATTTTTAAAGAACATTTTACCAGGGACCATCAGCACAATAAACGTGGATTTTTAAAGAATATTTTTTCTAAGGACAATCAACACAATAAACGTGGATTTTTAAAGAATATTTTTTCTAAGGACAATCAACACAATAAACGTGGATTTTTAAAGAATATTTTTTCTAAGGACAATCAACACAATAAACGTGGATTTTTAAAGAATATTTTTTCTAAAGACAATAAACGTGGATTTTTAAAGAATATTTTTTCTAAAGACAATAAACGTGGATTTTTAAAGAATATTTTTTCTAAAGACAATAAACTTGGATTTTTAAAGAATATTTTTTCTAAAGACAATAAACGTGGATTTTTAAAGAATATTTTTTCTAAAGACAATCAACACAATAAACGTGAATTTTTAAAGAATATTTTACATAGGACCATCAACAAAATAAACGTAGATTTTTAAAGAAAATTTTACATAGGACCATCAACACAAAAAACGTGGATTTTTAAAGAATAATTTACATAGGACCATCAACACAACAAGCGTGGATTTTTAAAAAATATTTTACATAGGACAATCAACCCAATAAACGAGCATTTTTAAAGAATATTTTCCAAGGACCATCAACGCGATTAGCGTGGGGTTTTAAAACAAAGGATCATTAACACAATAAAAATGGATTTTTAAAGAATATTTTACATAGGACCATCAACACAATAGACGTGGATTTTTTAAGAATATTTTACATAGGACCATTGCTTGGCTTCTTAAAGAATATTTTCCAAGGATCATCGACATAAAAAACGTGAATTTTTTAAGAATAAGTAGTAAGTACTCAACTTTTTGAAGCCTGTTTCTTATCATTTTGTTTTTTATATACATACTTCAACTTCATATACAAATTATTACATACATTTCAAATTTTCCGTAAACTTGTGCATCATTAAAAATTAATGTGTTTTCATGGGTAAAGTTTTCCATATAATTTTCATCACTGCTTTTTATGATATGCTTTGAGTTATGTCAAAGTAAACATCACATATAAATATATGTTATTTGAAAACAAAGTTTTCACCCACACAGAGTATTTTAATGTCCTGTTTACGACTGAGTTCAAAAGAAATATATCACATTTTATTTGTCTACTGATGATGCTAAGAATTCATCATCATTCAATTAGGTTTAAATAAACTAGAACGCAATTTTTTTAATTTTAAATAAAACACGGATATTTAAAAAAATTGTGAAACTTTATTATATCGTAAAGTAGACAGAATGAGGTTATGTATGGAACAAGATATCGTGCAGACTGCCGCGGCGGCTTTGCTGGCACACACGAGTTACGTATCCGTACCCGACCGACCCCTACGCCACTGCAAACTTAAAAAACCACATTATGATGAAATACGAAATATCAAATATCAATAATGCAAGCAAACACAGCGAAAACTAGCGACAGCAACTGAATGTGCTTCCGCTGGTTTTCGACTGCAAAACAAAATGCAAAATATGCTGAGTGGACATTTTCCACTCAGCAACTTCAAGTTCAATGTTCAATAAAATTAATTTAGTCTTAAGATAGAATTTGCTCAATAATGAACTAAACTAAAGTTTATTCTTTTATTTAAACGAATAACTAGATTCTTAAGAATCCATAGTTATATCATATAACTCACGCGATCTTTTAATGAAGTTTTCAATGACCGTTTTGCATAAATGCGGCGGTATTGCATTAATGCAGCGTCGTCGGCTTATTCGCGTAAACCATCGACTTCAAAAAACCCCAAAGAAAAAAATTTAAAGGTGTTAAATCGCACGATCTCGGCGGCCAATTCTGATCTCCAAAACGCGAAATAACACGACCTGGAAATGACTGATACACAATTGTATTGTTTCTCTGGCTGTATGACATGTAGCGTCGTCTTGTTGAAACGACATGCCCTCCACATTCATTTTCTTCTCGTGAATCACTCGAAGATTTTCTTCACCCCAAATGCGACAATTCTACTATTGACAGAGCCATCAAGATGGAAATGACCTCGTCACTGAAGATGATTTTATCGGTAAAATCAGCATTTTCATGTTGTCTCTCCAATACCCAATTAACGAATTCCCATCGCTGTCCATGGTCAGCTGGCTTCAGTTCCTGAGTCAATTGAATTTTGTATGCATGAAGATGCAAATCTTTGGTAAAATTTCGCTGCATAGTGGATTTGGAGACACCAATTTGCTGAGCTCGGTGTCGAATTGAGGTGCATGCACTTTTTCTTTAAAAAATCCACGTTTATTGCTGTGAATGTCCTTTAGAAAATTTCTTTAAAAAATCCACGCTTATTGCTGTGAATGTCCTCTAGAAAATTTCTTTAAAAAATCCACGTTTATTGCTGTGAATGTCCTCTAGAAAATTTCTTTAAAAAATCCACGTTTATTGCTGTGAATGTCCTCTAGAAAATTTCTTTAAAAAATCCACGTTTATTGCTGTGAATGTCCTCTAGAAAATTTCTTTAAAAAATCCACGTTTATTGCTGTGAATGTCCTCTAGAAAATTTCTTTAAAAAATCCACGTTTATTGCTGTGAATGTCCTCTAGAAAATTTCTTTAAAAAATCCACGTTTATTGCTGTGAATGTCCTCTAGAAAATTTCTTTAAAAAATCCACGTTTATTGCTGTGAATGTCCTCTAGAAAATTTCTTTAAAAAATCCACGTTTATTGCAGTGAATGTCCTCTAGAAAATTTCTTTAAAAAATCCACGTTTATTGCAGTGAATGTCCTCTAGAAAATTTCTTTAAAAAATCCACGTTTATTGCTGTGAATGTCCTCTAGAAAATTTCTTTAAAAAATCCACGTTTATTGCTGTGAATGTCCTCTAGAAAATTTCTTTAAAAAATCCACGTTTATTGCTGTGAATGTCCTCTAGAAAATTTCTTTAAAAAATCCACGTTTATTGCTGTGAATGTCCTCTAGAAAATTTCTTTAAAAAATCCACGTTTATTGCTGTGAATGTCCTCTAGAAAATTTCTTTAAAAAATCCACGTTTATTGCTGTGAATGTCCTCTAGAAAATTTCTTTAAAAAATCCACATTTATTGCTGTGAATGTCCTCTAGAAAATTTCTTTAAAAAATCCACGTTTATTGCTGTGAATGTCCTCTAGAAAATTTCTTTAAAAAATCCACGTTTATTGCTGTGAATGTCCTCTAGAAAATTTCTTTAAAAAATCCACGTTTATTGCTGTGAATGTCCTCTAGAAAATTTCTTTAAAAAATCCACGTTTATTGCTGTGAATGTCCTCTAGAAAATTTCTTTAAAAAATCCACGTTTATTGCTGTGAATGTCCTCTAGAAAATTTCTTTAAAAAATCCACGTTTATTGCTGTGAATGTCCTCTAGAAAATTTCTTTAAAAAATCCACGTTTATTGCTGTGAATGTCCTCTAGAAAATTTCTTTAAAAAATCCACGTTTATTGCTGTGAATGTCCTCTAGAAAATTTCTTTAAAAAATCCACGTTTATTGCTGTGAATGTCCTCTAGAAAATTTCTTTAAAAAATCCACGTTTATTGCTGTGAATGTCCTCTAGAAAATTTCTTTAAAAAATCCACGTTTATTGCTGTGAATGTCCTCTAGAAAATTTCTTTAAAAAATCCACGTTTATTGCTGTGAATGTCCTCTAGAAAATTTCTTTAAAAAATCCACGTTTATTGCTGTGAATGTCCTCTAGAAAATTTCTTTAAAAAATCCACGTTTATTGCTGTGAATGTCCTCTAGAAAATTTCTTTAAAAAATCCACGTTTATTGCTGTGAATGTCCTCTAGAAAATTTCTTTAAAAAATCCACGTTTATTGCTGTGAATGTCCTCTAGAAAATTTCTTTAAAAAATCCACGTTTATTGCTGTGAATGTCCTCTAGAAAATTTCTTTAAAAAATCCACGTTTATTGCTGTGAATGTCCTCTAGAAAATTTCTTTAAAAAATCCACGTTTATTGCTGTGAATGTCCTCTAGAAAATTTCTTTAAAAAATCCACGTTTATTGCTGTGAATGTCCTCTAGAAAATTTCTTTAAAAAATCCACGTTTATTGCTGTGAATGTCCTCTAGAAAATTTCTTTAAAAAATCCACGTTTATTGCTGTGAATTTCCTCTAGAAAATTTCTTTAAAAAATCCACGTTTATTGCTGTGAATGTCCTCTAGAAAATTTCTTTAAAAAATCCACGTTTATTGCTGTGAATGTCCTCTAGAAAATTTCTTTAAAAAATCCACGTTTATTGCTGTGAATGTCCTCTAGAAAATTTCTTTAAAAAATCCACGTTTATTGCTGTGAATGTCCTCTAGAAAATTTCTTTAAAAAATCCACGTTTATTGCTGTGAACGTCCTCTAGAAAATTTCTTTAAAAAATCCACGTTTATTGCTGTGAATGTCCTCTAGAAAATTTCTTTAAAAAATCCACGTTTATTGCTGTGAATGTCCTCTAGAAAATTTCTTTAAAAAATCCACGTTTATTGCTGTGAATGTCCTCTAGAAAATTTCTTTAAAAAATCCACGTTTATTGCTGTGAATGTCCTCTAGAAAATTTCTTTAAAAAATCCACGTTTATTGCTGTGAATGTCCTCTAGAAAATTTCTTTAAAAAATCCACGTTTATTGCTGTGAATGTCCTCTAGAAAATTTCTTTAAAAAATCCACGTTTATTGCTGTGAATGTCCTCTAGAAAATTTCTTTAAAAAATCCACGTTTATTGCTGTGAATGTCCTCTAGAAAATTTCTTTAAAAAATCCACGTTTATTGCTGTGAATGTCCTCTAGAAAATTTCTTTAAAAAATCCACGTTTATTGCTGTGAATGTCCTCTAGAAAATTTCTTTAAAAAATCCACGTTTATTGCTGTGAATGTCCTCTAGAAAATTTCTTTAAAAAATCCACGTTTATTGCTGTGAATGTCCTCTAGAAAATTTCTTTAAAAAATCCACGTTTATTGCTGTGAATGTCCTCTAGAAAATTTCTTTAAAAAATCCACGTTTATTGCTGTGAATGTCCTCTAGAAAATTTCTTTAAAAAATCCACGTTTATTGCTGTGAATGTCCTCTAGAAAATTTCTTTAAAAAATCCACGTTTATTGCTGTGAATGTCCTCTAGAAAATTTCTTTAAAAAATCCACGTTTATTGCTGTGAATGTCCTCTAGAAAATTTCTTTAAAAAATCCACGTTTATTGCTGTGAATGTCCTCTAGAAAATTTCTTTAAAAAATCCACGTTTATTGCTGTGAATTTCCTCTAGAAAATTTCTTTAAAAAATCCACGTTTATTGCTGTGAATGTCCTCTAGAAAATTTCTTTAAAAAATCCACGTTTATTGCTGTGAATGTCCTCTAGAAAATTTCTTTAAAAAATCCACGTTTATTGCTGTGAATGTCCTCTAGAAAATTTCTTTAAAAAATCCACGTTTATTGCTGTGAATGTCCTCTAGAAAATTTCTTTAAAAAATCCACGTTTATTGCTGTGAATGTCCTCTAGAAAATTTCTTTAAAAAATCCACGTTTATTGCTGTGAATGTCCTCTAGAAAATTTCTTTAAAAAATCCACGTTTATTGCTGTGAATGTCCTCTAGAAAATTTCTTTAAAAAATCCACGTTTATTGCTGTGAATGTCCTCTAGAAAATTTCTTTAAAAAATCCACGTTTATTGCTGTGAATGTCCTCTAGAAAATTTCTTTAAAAAATCCACGTTTATTGCTGTGAATGTCCTCTAGAAAATTTCTTTAAAAAATCCACGTTTATTGCTGTGAATGTCCTCTAGAAAATTTCTTTAAAAAATCCACGTTTATTGCTGTGAATGTCCTCTAGAAAATTTCTTTAAAAAATCCACGTTTATTGCTGTGAATGTCCTCTAGAAAATTTCTTTAAAAAATCCACGTTTATTGCTGTGAATGTCCTCTAGAAAATTTCTTTAAAAAATCCACGTTTATTACGGTGAATGTCATCAAGAAAATTTCTTTAAAAAATCCACGTTTATTGCTGTGAATGTCCTCTAGAAAATTTCTTTAAAAAATCCACGTTTATTGCTGTGAATGTCCTCTAGAAAATTTCTTTAAAAAATCCACGTTTATTGCTGTGAATGTCCTCTAGAAAATTTCTTTAAAAAATCCACGTTTATTGCTGTGAATGTCCTCTAGAAAATTTCTTTAAAAAATCCACGTTTATTGCTGTGAATGTCCTCTAGAAAATTTCTTTAAAAAATCCACGTTTATTGCTGTGAATGTCCTCTAGAAAATTTCTTTAAAAAATCCACGTTTATTGCTGTGAATGTCCTCTAGAAAATTTCTTTAAAAAATCCACGTTTATTGCTGTGAATGTCCTCTAGAAAATTTCTTTAAAAAATCCACGTTTATTGCTGTGAATGTCCTCTAGAAAATTTCTTTAAAAAATCCACGTTTATTGCTGTGAATTTCCTCTAGAAAATTTCTTTAAAAAATCCACGTTTATTGCTGTGAATGTCCTCTAGAAAATTTCTTTAAAAAATCCACGTTTATTGCTGTGAATGTCCTCTAGAAAATTTCTTTAAAAAATCCACGTTTATTGCTGTGAATGTCCTCTAGAAAATTTCTTTAAAAAATCCACGTTTATTGCTGTGAATGTCCTCTAGAAAATTTCTTTAAAAAATCCACGTTTATTGCTGTGAACGTCCTCTAGAAAATTTCTTTAAAAAATCCACGTTTATTGCTGTGAATGTCCTCTAGAAAATTTCTTTAAAAAATCCACGTTTATTGCTGTGAATGTCCTCTAGAAAATTTCTTTAAAAAATCCACGTTTATTGCTGTGAATGTCCTCTAGAAAATTTCTTTAAAAAATCCACGTTTATTGCTGTGAATGTCCTCTAGAAAATTTCTTTAAAAAATCCACGTTTATTGCTGTGAATGTCCTCTAGAAAATTTCTTTAAAAAATCCACGTTTATTGCTGTGAATGTCCTCTAGAAAATTTCTTTAAAAAATCCACGTTTATTGCTGTGAATGTCCTCTAGAAAATTTCTTTAAAAAATCCACGTTTATTGCTGTGAATGTCCTCTAGAAAATTTCTTTAAAAAATCCACGTTTATTGCTGTGAATGTCCTCTAGAAAATTTCTTTAAAAAATCCACGTTTATTGCTGTGAATGTCCTCTAGAAAATTTCTTTAAAAAATCCACGTTTATTGCTGTGAATGTCCTCTAGAAAATTTCTTTAAAAAATCCACGTTTATTGCTGTGAATGTCCTCTAGAAAATTTCTTTAAAAAATCCACGTTTATTGCTGTGAATGTCCTCTAGAAAATTTCTTTAAAAAATCCACGTTTATTGCTGTGAATGTCCTCTAGAAAATTTCTTTAAAAAATCCACGTTTATTGCTGTGAATGTCCTCTAGAAAATTTCTTTAAAAAATCCACGTTTATTGCTGTGAATGTCCTCTAGAAAATTTCTTTAAAAAATCCACGTTTATTGCTGTGAATGTCCTCTAGAAAATTTCTTTAAAAAATCCACGTTTATTGCTGTGAATGTCCTCTAGAAAATTTCTTTAAAAAATCCACGTTTATTGCTGTGAATGTCCTCTAGAAAATTTCTTTAAAAAATCCACGTTTATTGCTGTGAATGTCCTCTAGAAAATTTCTTTAAAAAATCCACGTTTATTGCTGTGAATGTCCTCTAGAAAATTTCTTTAAAAAATCCACGTTTATTGCTGTGAATGTCCTCTAGAAAATTTCTTTAAAAAATCCACGTTTATTGCTGTGAATGTCCTCTAGAAAATTTCTTTAAAAAATCCACGTTTATTGCTGTGAATGTCCTCTAGAAAATTTCTTTAAAAAATCCACGTTTATTGCTGTGAATTTCCTCTAGAAAATTTCTTTAAAAAATCCACGTTTATTGCTGTGAATGTCCTCTAGAAAATTTCTTTAAAAAATCCACGTTTATTGCTGTGAATGTCCTCTAGAAAATTTCTTTAAAAAATCCACGTTTATTGCTGTGAATGTCCTCTAGAAAATTTCTTTAAAAAATCCACGTTTATTGCTGTGAATGTCCTCTAGAAAATTTCTTTAAAAAATCCACGTTTATTGCTGTGAATGTCCTCTAGAAAATTTCTTTAAAAAATCCACGTTTATTGCTGTGAATGTCCTCTAGAAAATTTCTTTAAAAAATCCACGTTTATTGCTGTGAATGTCCTCTAGAAAATTTCTTTAAAAAATCCACGTTTATTGCTGTGAATGTCCTCTAGAAAATTTCTTTAAAAAATCCACGTTTATTGCTGTGAATGTCCTCTAGAAAATTTCTTTAAAAAATCCACGTTTATTGCTGTGAATGTCCTCTAGAAAATTTCTTTAAAAAATCCACGTTTATTGCTGTGAATGTCCTCTAGAAAATTTCTTTAAAAAATCCACGTTTATTGCTGTGAATGTCCTCTAGAAAATTTCTTTAAAAAATCCACGTTTATTACGGTGAATGTCATCAAGAAAATTTCTTTAAAAAATCCACGTTTATTGCTGTGAATGTCCTCTAGAAAATTTCTTTAAAAAATCCACGTTTATTGCTGTGAATGTCCTCTAGAAAATTTCTTTAAAAAATCCACGTTTATTGCTGTGAATGTCCTCTAGAAAATTTCTTTAAAAAATCCACGTTTATTGCTGTGAATGACCTCCAGAAAATTTCTTTAAAAAATCCACGTTTATTGCTGTGAATTTCCTCTAGAAAATTTCTTTAAAAAATCCATGTTTATTGCTGTGAATCTCCTCTAGAAAATTTCTTTAAAAAATCCACGTTTATTGCTGTGAATGTTCTCTAGAAAATTTCTTTAAAAAATCCACGTTTATTGCTATGAATGTCCTCTAGAAAATTTCTTTAAAAAATCCACGTTTATTGTTGTGCATGTCCTCTAGAAAATTTCTTTAAAAATCAAGGTTTATTGCTGTGAATATCCTCAAGAGAATTTTTTTTAAAAAATCCACATTTGCTAGAAGTGTCCTCTAGAAAATTTCTTTAAAAAATCCATGTTTATTGCTGTGAATGACCTCTAGAAATTTTCTTTAAAAAGTTCAGGTTTATTGCTGTGAATGTCCTCAAGAAAATTTCTTTAAAAAATTCACGTTTATTGCTGTAAATGTACTCTAGAAAATTTCTTTAAAAAATCCACGTTTAATGCTGTGAATGTCCTCTAGAAAATTTCTTTAAAAAATCCACGTTTATTGTTGTGCATGTCCTCTAGAAAATTTCTTTAAAAATCAAGGTTTATTGCTGTGAATATCCTCAAGAGAATTTTTTTTAAAAAATCCACATTTGCTAGAAGTGTCCTCTAGAAAATTTCTTTAAAAAATCCATGTTTATTGCTGTGAATGACCTCTAGAAATTTTCTTTAAAAAGTTCAGGTTTATTGCTGTGAATGTCCTCAAGAAAATTTCTTTAAAAAATTCACGTTTATTGCTGTAAATGTACTCTAGAAAATTTCTTTAAAAAATCCACGTTTAATGCTGTGAATGTCTTCTAGAAAATTTCTTTAAAAAATCCACGTTTATTGTTGTGCATGTCCTCTAGAAAATTTCTTTAAAAATCAAGGTTTATTGCTGTGAATATCCTCAAGAGAATTTTTTTTAAAAAATCCACATTTGCTAGAAGTGTCCTCTAGAAAATTTCTTTAAAAAATCCATGTTTATTGCTGTGAATGTCCTCTAAATTTCTTTAAAAGATCCACGTTTATTGCTGTGAATGTTTTCTAGAAAATTTAATTAAAAATCCAGATGTACGGCAATGATTTTTACTGTATAAATTCCTTTTAAAATCCATGTTTATTGATGTGAGTTTCCTCTACATTTTTTTTAATCCACGTTTATATATTTAATAATCCGCTGTTATTCCTCTAGATGTCCGCTAGGAATTCCCTTTTTCTTTTGAGTTCAGAAGCAACAACAACCTCTGCCCACAAAAAAGTCTCCGTCACTTTGACACAGAAAGCCCATGGCTAAAAATTGTATTAAATATCAGAAAATGGCAAAAGCAGTTGAAGATGGAAAATCACTGAGCAGTGGGTACTGAAGCATAAACTGTTTCATATTAATGTTGGTAATATATTTACAAACGGTAAATATATACATACATATGTTTATTTATTTGTTTGTATAAAATACACATTGAGCGCTACGCATGAGATACCCCTTGCTATTACGCTGTTATTGGCATCAAACTTGCCTTGAGCATATAATGGGAAATGGTGTATACATTTATAAGGTTATGAACAAATTATTAATATTAGGATGAAGTGAAATAATTCATGGAATTCCTATAGGACTCAGTATCAGCGCAGGTTAGACTTTTCAAATTCTCTAAAGAAATTATTTCAAATTGAAAGCAATATTTTTCTATATCCCTTGAGAACCGAACACTTGTAGCATTTCAGTAGCCTCTTTTATTTTTTAGGGCTTTCCCAATGCCTCTCACTACCATGAGAGAAAAAAGTATGTACATAAAAACTTAAGTACCTGGCATAATTAACCGTCAGTTTCTTGTCATGTTTTTGTTTTTATTTCAGACATTTTTCCAAGCTGGCTTGCTTTGTTGGTTGTTTTGCCATACCGTAAGCGGTTAGCGGACTCAGGCTGTTATACTTGTTGCTGCTACATTCAATTAATTTTCCAACGGTATTTGTTGCTAGTGCCTTAAGAAAATTTTCAAGTGTCAGTTCTTTTGAAAACACCACCCCAGAGTGAAAGAGAATAGGCACAACAGGTAGGCAGAAGAAATAAGAACAAAATACATAAGGAAGTGTATTTAAAAACTTATTTGCGAATTTTCTAGAATGAATAATCGCAGATTTTTAAAAGAGTTTTCTAGAGGACATCTGGAAAATAAACGGGGATTTTTAAATGGGTATTATAAAGGATCTTAAGTAATTTTCTGTGGGACATTCTAATGAATAAACGCGGATCTTATAAAAGAATTTTCTGGAGGATACCCGAATGAATAAACGTGGATATTTTTTAAGGAAATTTCTAAAGAACATTCATATGAATAAATGCGGATTTTTAAAGGAATTTTCTGGAAGACATCAGAATAAATAAACTTGGATTTTTAAAAGAATTTCTAGTGGACATCTGAATGATTAAACGTGGATTTTTAAAGGATTTTTCTAGAGGTCATCTGCACGAATAAACGTGGAATTTTAAAGGACTTCTCTAGAGGTCATCTGCATGAATAAACGTGGATTTTTAAAGGAATTTTCTAGAGGTCATCTGCATGAATAAACGTGGATTTTTAAAGGAATCTTTTTAGAGGTTTTCTGCATGAATAAACGTGGATTATTAAAGGAATTTTCTAGAGGACATCTGAATTAATAAACGTGGATTTTAAAAGGAATTTTCTAGAGGACATCTGAATTAATAAACGTGGATTTTTAAAGCAAATTTCTAGAGGACATCTGAATTAATAAACGTGGATTTTTAAAGGAATTTTTTAGAGGACATCTGAATTAATAAACGTGGATTTTTAAAGGAATTTTCTAGAGGACATCTGAATTAATAAACGTGGATTTTTAAAGGAATTTTCTAGAGGACATCTGAATTAATAAACGTGGATTTTTAAAGGAATTTTCTAGAGGACATCTGAATTAATAAACGTGGATTTTTAAAGGAATTTTCTAGAGGACATCTGAATTAATAAACGTGGATTTTTAAAGGAATTTTCTAGAGGACATCTGAATTAATAAACGTGGATTTTTAAAGGAATTTCCTAGAGGACATCTGAATTAATAAACGTGGAATTTTAAAGGAATTTTATAGAGGACATCTGAATTAATAAACGTGGATTTTTAAAGGAATTTTCTATAGGACATTTACAGCAATAAAAGTGGATTTTTTAAAGAAATTTTCTAGAGAACATTCACAGCAATAAACATGGATATTTTAAAGAATTTTTTAGAGGACATTCACAGCAATAAACGTGGATTTTTTAAAGAAATATTTTAGAGGATATTCATAGCAATAAACGTGGATTTTTTAAAGAAATTTTCTAGAGGACATTCACAGCAATAAACGTAGATTTTTTTTAAGAAATTTTATAGAGGACATTCACAGCAATAAACGTGGATTTTTTTAAAGAAATTTTATAGAGGACATTCACATCAATACATGTGGATTTTTTAAAGAAATTTTCTAGAGGACATTCACAGCAATAAACGTGGATTTTTTAAAGAAATTTTCTAGAGGACATTCACAGCAATAAACGTGGATTTTTTAAAGAAATTTTCTAGAGGACATTCACAGCAATAAACGTGGATTTTTTTAAGAAATTTTCTAGAGGACATTCACAGCAATAAACGTGGATTTTTTAAAGAAATTTTCTAGAGGACATTCTAATGAATAAACGCGGATCTTATAAAAGAATTTTCTGGAGGATACCCGAATGAATAAACGTGATATTTTTTAAGGAAATTTCTAAAGAACATTCATATGAATAAATGCGGATTTTTAAAAGTATTTTCTGGAAGACATCAGAATAAATAAACGTGGATTTTTAAAAGAATTTCTAGTGGACATCTGAATGAATAAACGTGGATTTTTAAAGGAATTTTCTAGAGGTCATCTGCATGAATAAACGTGGATTTTTTAAGGAATTTTCTAGAGGTCATCTGCATGAATAAACGTGGATTTTTAAAGGAATTTTCTAGTGGTCATCTGCATGAATAAACGTGGATTTTTAAAGAAGTTTTCTAGAGGTCATCTGCATGAATAAACGTGGATTTTTAAAGAAGTTTTCTAGAGGTCATCTGAAAGAATAAACGTGGATTTTTAAAGGAATTTTCTAGAGGTCATCTGCATGAATAAACGTGGATTTTTAAAGGAGTTTTCTAGAGGTCATCTGCATGAATAAACGTGGATTTTGAAGGAGTTTTCTAGAGGTCATCTGCATGAATAAACGCGGAATTTTAAAGGAATTTTCTACAGGTCATCTGCATGAATAAACGCGGATTTTTAAAGGAATCTTTTTAGAGTTTTCTACATGAATAAACGTGGATTTTTATACCCTCAGCCTTTAGGCTAAGGAGGGTATATACACTTTGATACGATGAAAATGTGCCTCATCGAAATAATGGTTTTAGACCCCAAGTATGTTTGGACGAAATGTGTTTCAGACAATTTGGAGTCGATCTAGCCATGTCCGTCCGTCTGTCTGTCTGTCTGTCCTGCTGGCTGGAGCGCACGATAACTCTCGAACGGATGAACCGATTCGGTTCAAATTTTGGCTTTCGTAAAATTTTGCCCAAACTTAGTTTAAGTTCGAAGATGAGCTACATCGGTCCACCCCTTCCGGTACCTCCCCCACAAAAGTTCGAAAATGTTCGGAAAGTTTGTGCCCACGATAACTCTTGAAGGGAGTGACCGATTTGGTCCATACTTTGTATAGTGTAAACTTTCTAGCAGAGTAATATGAGGTTCCAATATGGTCTCAATAGGTCCACTCCTTCGGGTACCTCCCACACAAAATTTCGGAAGAATTTAGTTTAGGGCCATCCCTCGAATCGCTTTGATTTTTGTATTAGCAACTTGTATTCACTGCCCTCCATACAACGGTATAAGTTTCATCAGGGGCAAGTCCATACTTCCTGAGAAAATAGCATGTTAGTTGCTATGACACCGTGTAAGGTGGTTGGGGCGCACGATAACTCTCGAACGGATCTGCCGATTCGGTCCAAAATATGGTCTTAGTAATATTTTGTCCAAACATAGTTTAAGTTTGAAGATAAGCCATATCGGTCCACTCCTTTAGGTACCTCCCCCACAAAAGTTCAAAAATGTTCGGAAAAATTGTTCGTACGGTAACTCTTGAAGGGAGTGGCCGAATTGGTCTATACTTTATACATCCTAATATATCTACCAGATATAGATCAGGTTCAAATATGGACTATATTTGTCCACTCTATCCAGTACCTCCCATACAAAATTTCGGATAAGTTCACTTTAAGACCTGATATCGAATCACTTTGATTTTTGTTGAAGCACCATATGTTGCGGCTGGAGATCCACTTCCATAACGATCAATGTCGATCCATTCCTTTTATTATCTCCTCCGCAAAACTTTTGATCTGTAATCCTAATCAACATTTTCATCGGTTCAAAAGCCCAAAATTTTTTAAACCCCCTAAATATATACGTATTTTGGAAAAAAATTGTTTCAATATACACATGCTGAGGGTATATCTCTGTCGGCAAAGCCGACTGATAAATTTTTACTTGTTAAAGGAATTTTTTAGAGTTTTCTACATGAATAAACGTGGATTTTTAAAGGAATTTTTTAGAGGTTTCCTGCATGAATAAAAGTGGAATTTTTGAACGTATTTTCCGATTCACTAAACATAGATTTTTAAGGGAATTTTCTAAAAGACATCTGAATCAATAAACTTAGATTTTTTAAATAAATTTTCAACAGCACATGTGAATGAATAAGAAGAAATTTTCTAGAGGACATTCACAGCAATAAACGTGGACTTTTTAAAGAAATTTTCTAGAGGACATTCACAATAATAAAGGTGGATTTTTTAAAGAAATTTTCTAGAGGACATTTACAGTAATAAACGTGGATTTTTTAAAGAATTTTTCCAGAGGACATTTACAGTAATAAAGGTGGATTTTTTAAAGAAATTTTCTAGAGGACATTCACAGCAATAAACGTGGACTTTTTAAAGAAATTTTCTAGAGGACATTCACAATAATAAAGGTGGATTTTTTAAAGAAATTTTCTAGAGGACATTCACAGCAATAAACGTGGATTTTTTAAAGAAATTTTCTAGAGGACATTCACAGCAATAAACGTGGATTTTTTAAAGAATTTTTTTAGATGACTTTCACAGTAATAAAGTTGGATTTTTTAAATAAATTTTCTAGAGGACATTCACAGAAATAAACTTGGATTTTTTAAAGAAATTTTCTAGAGGACATTTACAGTAATAAAGGTGGATTTTTTAAAGAAATTTTCTAGAGAACATTCACAGCAATAAACGTGGATTTTTTAAAGAAATGTTCTAGATGTGTCATTTATGTGAATTGTTTGTTACTCATCTCTCAAGAGTGCCACTGACTGAACTAGCGAACTGAGTATTCATTGCAAATTCGACAAAATTCGCCTTTGGTTGTTTTAAACTCCTTTAAAGTGCTTTCCTCACCCTTAATTAGTTTTTTTTCTGTATTGCAAATGTTGAAGTTTACTTGAAAAATTTTATTTACTTGATAATTTCCACAAGATATTTTTTTAATCTATTTGTCTAGATATTTAACTTTACAGACACCATAAGGACAAGTATGACAAAAAACTCTGACAGATGTGGGAGTGAGTGTAGTATGAGACCCTACAGCAACATATGTGAGACGTACTTTTACCATATGTACATACGTATGTGTTGTGGAGTGCAAATTGCCTCCCAGAACTTAACACCCTGTTAGGTAGATGCATAAGATACATATTATAACGACTAATGCAACTTATTGTCAACAAAGGATTACTGAGCATTTATATAATTGCCATAGCTTCTTTAAGAAAGAACTTTTAATCTTCTTGTACATGGCACCTTACATCGAGATGTTCGTGGCAAATATAGAGAAACAGTCAAATATGATGTACGAGTATTCATGTATTTCGAAAAATCAAAAACATTTTATATTTTATATATGCAGCTTTTCTGCAACTTCAACTTTTATAATATCAAGAGTCAAAACGCAATTACTTTCTCAATGTTCTTCTGTATAATCTTCAATGTTTAATAGACATAAACATTTCTAAATAATATCCCCAAATCCACTTAAACTATTATATTCCTTCGCCATCATATGGCGCTGTTAGCTTGTTTTACAGATTGATCTGGATTATCATCCACATTACCATATGTTTATTGGCTATGAACTTCATATATAAGCTGCTGTAGATGTAGCAGATTTGCCAGACTTACGTTCATTTCATTCACTTTCGCTTACAAAAAAAGTTATTTTCCATTTCTATTGCCGTTACGCTTGTACGAAATTCTGGAGGGTGAAAGTGAATTAAAAAGAAGAGGGCATTTTGGGGTTTCCACTAGTGAGATAAATATTAAAATTGAATTAATTTTTCAATTTTAATATCACTGAGTCAAAGTGTTTATTAACAAAAAATTTTGAACAAATTGCTTAAAATGGTTTTTTTTTTAATTTTCTAGCGGACATTCGCAGCAATAAACGTGGATTTTTTAAAGAAATTTTCCAGAGAACATTCACAGCAATAAACGTGGATTTTTTAAAGTAATTTTCTAGAGGACATTTACAGCAATAAACGTGGATTTTTTAAAGAAATTTTCTCGGGGATATTCACATTAATAAACGTGGATTTTTTAAAGAAATGTTCTAGAGGACATTCACAGCATAAAACGTGGACTGTTAAGGACGTTTTCTAGAGGATATTCACAGCAATAAACGTGGATTTTTTAAATAAGTTTTCTAGAGGAGATTTACAACAATAAACGTGGATTTTTTAAAGAAATTTTCTAGAGGACATTCACAGAAAATAAACGTGGATTTTTTAAAGAAATTTTCTAGAGGACATTCACAGCAATAAACGTGGATTTTTTAAAGAAATTTTCTAGAGGACATTCACAGCAATAAACGTGGATTTTTTAAAGAAATTTTCTAGAGGACATTCACAGCAATAAACGTGGATTTTTTAAAGAAATTTTCTAGAGGACATTCACAGCAATAAACGTGGATTTTTTAAAGAAATTTTCTAGAGGACATTCACAGCAATAAACGTGTATTTTTTAAAGAAATTTTCTAGAGGACATTCACAGCAATAAACGTGGATTTTTTAAAGAAATTTTCTAGAGGACATTCACAGCAATAAACGTGGATTTTTTAAAGAAATTTTCTAGAGGACATTCACAGCAATAAACGTGGATTTTTTAAAGAAATTTTCTAGAGGACATTCACAGCAATAAACGTGGATTTTTTAAAGAAATTTTCTAGAGGACATTCACAGCAATAAACGTGGATTTTTTTTTAAAGAAATTTTCTAGAAGACATTCACTGCAATAAACGTGGATTTTTTAAAGAAATTTTCTAGAGGACATTCACTGCAATAAACGTGGATTTTTTTTTAAAGAAATTTTCTAGAGGACATTCACAGCAATAAACGTGGATTTTTTAAAGAAATTTTCTAGAGGACATTCACAGCAATAAACGTGGATTTTTTAAAGACATTTTCTAGAGGACATTCACAGCAATAAACGTGGATTTTTTAAAGACATTTTCTAGAGGACATTCACAGCAATAAACGTGGATTTTTTAAAGAAATTTTCTAGAGGACATTCACAGCAATAAACGTGGATTTTTTAAAGAAATTTTCTAGAGGACATTCACAGCAATAAACGTAGATTTTTTAAAGAAATTTTCTAGAGGACATTCACAGCAATAAACGTGGATTTTTTAAAGAAATTTTCTAGAGGACATTCACAGCAATAAACGTGGATTTTTTAAAGAAATTTTCTAGAGGACATTCACAGCAATAAACGTGGATTTTTTAAAGAAATTTTCTAGAGGACATTCACTGCAATAAACGTGGATTTTTTAAAGAAATTTTCTAGAGGACATTCACAGCAATAAACGTGGATTTTTTAAAGACATTTTCTAGAGGACATTCACAGCAATAAACGTGGATTTTTTAAAGAAATTTTCTAGAGGACATTCACAGCAATAAACGTGGATTTTTTAAAGACATTTTCTAGAGGACATTCACAGCAATAAACGTGGATTTTTTAAAGACATTTTCTAGAGGACATTCACAGCAATAAACGTGGATTTTTTAAAGACATTTTCTAGAGGACATTCACAGCAATAAACGTGGATTTTTTAAAGACATTTTCTAGAGGACATTCACAGCAATAAACGTGGATTTTTTAAAGACATTTTCTAGAGGACATTCACAGCAATAAACGTGGATTTTTTAAAGACATTTTCTAGAGGACATTCACAGCAATAAACGTGGAGTTTTTAAGGACATTTTCTAGAGGACATTCACAGCAATAAACGTGGATTTTTTAAAGACATTTTCTAGAGGAGATTCACAGCAATAAACGTGGATTTTTTAAAGACATTTTCTAGAGGACATTCACAGCAATAAACGTGGATTTTTTAAAGAAATTTTCTAGATGTGTCATTTATGTGAATTGTTTGTTACTCATCTCTCAAGAATGCCACTAACTGAACTAGGGAACTGAGTATTCATTGCAAAATTGAAAAAAAAATCGCCTTTGGCTGTTTTAAACTCCCTTAAAGTGGTTTTCTCACCCTTAATTAGTTTTTTTTTTCTGTATTGCAAATGTTGAAATTTAGTTGAAAAATTTTATTTACTTGAAAATTTCCACAAGATATTTTTTAATCTATTTGTCTAGATATTTAACTTTCCAGACACCATAAGGACAAGTATGACAAAAAAACTCTAACAGATGTGGGAGTGAGTGTAGTATGAGACCATACAGCAACATATATGAGACGTACTTTTACCATATGTACATACGTATGTGTTGTGGAGTGCAAATTGCCTCCCAGAACTTAACACCCTGTTAGGTAGATACATATGATACATATTATAACGAGTAATGCAACTTATTGTGAACAAAGGGTTACAGACCATTTAAATAATTGCCATAGCTTCTTTAAGAACGAACTTTTAATCTTCTTGTACATGGCACCTTACCTCGATACATTCGTGGCAAATATAGAGAAACCGACAAATATGATGTATTCATGTATTTCGAAACATCAAAAACATTGCATATTTTATATATGGAGCTTTCTGCAACTTCAACCTCCATAATATCAAGAGTCATAAATCTTCAATATTTAATAGACATAAACATTTCTAAATAATATCCCCAAATCCACTTAAACTATCATATTCCTTCCCCATCATATGGTGCTGTTAGCTTGTTTTACAGATTGATCTGGATTATCATCAACATTACCATATGTTTATTGTCTATGAACTTCATATATAAGCTGCTGTAGATGTAGCGATTTGCCAGACTTACGTTCATTTCATTGACTTTCGCTTACAAAAAAAGTTATTTTCCATTTCTATTGCCGTTACGCTTGTACGAAATTCTGGAGGGTGAAAGTGCATTAAAAAGAAGAGGGCGTTTTTGGAGTTTCCACTAGTGAGATAAATATTAAAATTGAATTAATTTTACAATTTTAATATCATTGAGTCAATATGTTTATTAAAAAAAATTTTAAATTTTCTAAAGGATAATCACAGCAATAAACGTGGATTTTTTAAAGAAATTTTCTAGAGGACATTCACAGCAATAAACGTGGATTTTTTAAAGAAATTTTTTAGAGGACATTCACAGCAATAAACGTGGATTTTTTAAAGATATTTTCTAGAGGACATTCACAGCAATAAACGTGGATTTTTTAAAGAAATTTTCTAGAGGACATTCACAGCAATAAACGTGGATTTTTTAAAGAAATTTTCTAGAGGACATTCACAGCAATAAACGTGGATTTTTTAAAGAAAATTTCCAGAGGACATTCACAGCAATAAACATGGATTTTTAAAGAAATTTTCTAGAGGACATTCACAGCAATAAACGTGGATTTTTTAAAGAAATTTTCTAGAGGACATTCGCAGCAATTAACGTGGATTTTTTAAAGAAATTTTCTAGAGGACATTCACAGCAATAAACGTGGATTTTTAAAAGAAATTTTCCAGAGGACATTCACAGCAATAAACGTGGACTTTTAAAGAAATTTTCTAGAGGGCATTCACAGCAATTACCGTGGATTTTCTAGATGATATTCACAGCAATAATCGTGGATTTTTTAAATAAAATTTCCAGAGGACATTTACAGCAATAAACGTGGATTTTTTAATAAAATTTTCTAGAGGACATTCACAGCAATAAACGTGGATTTTTTAAAGAAATTTTCTTGAGGACATTCACAGCAATAAACGTGGAGTTTTTTAAAGAAATGTTCTAGAGGACATTCACAGCAATAAACGTGAATTTTTAAAGAAATTTTCTAGAAGACATTCACAGCAAATAAACGTGGATTTTTTTTAAGAAATTTTCTAGAGTTTTTAAAGACATTTTCTAGAGGACTTTCACAGCAATAAACGTGGATCTTTTAAGGACATTTTCTAGAGTTTTTAAAGAAATTTTCTAGAGGACATTCACAGCAGTAAACGTAGATTTTTTAAAGAAATTTTCAACTTTGTATAATGACCACTTTGCGTAAATTTTGTTGCTGCCTGACTGAGGATTAGTTTTCAACAACTTCCATAACTAGGAAAAAACATTTTCATAACTTAAAATTATTAAATTAATTTTGTTTGTTTATCTAGGTATAATAACGTTGCTGTACAGTTGTGTTACGCTTCAGGCATTTGGCCAATTGTATTTACATAAGCTTAAATATGTTTTGAATAAAAATGAAATTTACAAAAAAAAAAACAAAAAAAAACAAATTAATTTCGCCATTGCTTTATATTGAAAAACAAGGCCTTTAGCTTTGAAAGTCAAAGTGAAAAATAGTATAAGTAATTCCTAGAACATATATTTGAAACTGTTTAATTATTTCATTACGCCTTGAAAGGAAATCTAGTTAATGGCCGCCATTCCATAAAATACTAAAGACATCCAGTTCCCAGAAAACATATCACAACACATACCTTAAAAGCGTTTCGCAGTTCATCGTTTTATTGTCACCGGTTAAAGAAGAAATCCCTGGTCTATTATGCTAAACCTAACACATTTGCAGAACAGTAAATTATTTGTTTAACGAGCATAATCCCTTACAAGGGACATATGTGTTGTGGGGCAGCAATACCTAAAGGTAAAGACAACAATGAAAATGCATCATCCATCCATCGTATTCAAACTCGTTAAAGAGACCCATAGATAATTCGTAATTGTAGCTATTCGCATTTACATAAAATACCATGGTAATATCCATGAATTTCGCTATGATGTTTATTTGTATGCCTCCTTCCTTCAGTAAGGGTAGCTCCAATTAGCTGGAGTCAGCTGTTGCAAATTTATACGCAACAAATCTAATTTCATGGTATCCTTTCTATGACCCTTTACAACTTGTTTTCGTTGTATAACTTTGTAAGACTTTGAGTCTAATATTAAATTTTGTGTTATACAAACGTATTCATAAAATATTTTTAAATAATCTACGTTCTTTGGTTGAGAGTCTTTTGGAAAATATTCTCTAAAAACCCATGATTCATCCGTTGAGGTAGCTTTGAAAAATTATTTTTAAAAATTCAAGTTTTTTGCTTAAAGGTCCCATTAAAATATTTTTTTAAAAATCCAGGTTTTTTGCCTAAAGGTCCTTTGAAAAATATTTTTTTTAACAAGTAAAAGGTCGTTAAGTTCGGCCGGGCCGAACTTTTTATACCCTCCACCATAAAATAGTCTTAATTAAAATGGAATAATTAGGGTCATTTTACAATTTTAGGTGGAACAACTTTTCGACAATGGATAAATTCCTACTGCCTCCCACTATTGCTTAAATTACACTGTGAACACAAATGTTGGGGCAGGGATAATTCCTTTTGGAAATGAAAACTTCCGCGTAATGGTGTGATGAAGTTTTTGCAAGAGACCCTGTAAGCCATGATGAATTAGCATTATATCTTTGTTTGTTGTTTTTGTAGAGCACTTAAACAACAGTGAACAAAGATATAACGCTTATTCCTGATGGCCCACAGGGTCTCTATCAAAAATTTTATCACGCCATAACGCGGAAGTTCGACTCACAGCGCATCTGTCCTTCGGGGTTCATAATATACTCACCAAGGCCTTTCTTCCCCAAGATGAATTTTCCGTGCCCCAGACTTTCACCTCAATTTTTTAACACAGTGTTATCTAATCTAATCTAAAAAATGTTTCAGCTAGGTGAAAGGTACCAGCTACGGGGCTATATCAAAGAGTCAACCTATCTTTAAATTTTTTGGCGGAAAAGTTTTATAGCTGCAGGGAACTTCAAGAGTCAAATTGAGGGTAGTTTCATCAAAACAATGTAGACCCTCAAAAATGGACCCATATTGACGAATTTTAGTGAAGTAATTTCGTGACCACTGAAAATTCCCGAAAATCGGGAGGTACAGTTATATGGGGGGATATACCAAAACATGGACCTATATTGACGATTATTTTTGAATAGACAAAATTGTAGCTAAAATTCTCAAAATACCGATCATTACAGCTAGTTCGGTTAAAAATTGCAGCTAAAATTCTCAAAATACCGAAAATCGGGAGATACCGTTATATAGGGGCTATACCAAAACATGGACCTATGTTGACGATGTTTCGTTGGAGATGTTTTATGACCACTGAGAACTTCAAATGTCAAATTACAGCTATTTCGGTTAAAAATTGTAGCTAAAATTCTCAAAATACCGAAAATCTGGAGGTACCGATATATGGGGCCTATACCAAAACATGGACCTATGTTGACGATGTTTGGGGGAGGTATTTTATGACTACTGGGAACCTCAAATGACAAATTACAGCTAATTCGGTTAAAAATTGTAGCTAAAATTCTCAAAATACCGAAAATCGGGAGGTACCGATATATGGGGGCTATACCAAAACATGGCTCTATGTTGACGATGTTTCGTGGAGATGTTTTATGACAACTGAGAACCTCCAATGTCAAATTGCAAATAGTTCGGTTAAAAATTGTGGCTAAATTCTCAAAATACCGAAAATCGGGAGGTACCGTTATATGGGGACTATACCAAAACATGGACCTATGCCCATATCCTTTGGGGTATAAGTTTGTTGATCACTAGGAACTCCAAGTGCAAAATTGTAGCTAATTCGGTCTGCAAATGTGACGAAGAACGTCAAAATACCTCAAATCCGGAGGGACCGTTATATGGGGGCTATACCAAATAGTGGACCGATATAGCCCATCTTCGGACAGACGGACGGACAAACGGACATGGCTAGATCGTCTTAGAATTTTATCCTGATCAAGAATATATATACTTTATTAGTTCGATGTGTTACAAACGGAATGACAAACTTAATATACCCTCCATACTATGGTGGAGGGTATAAAAATCCACGGTTATTTGGCTGAGGGTCCCTTGAAAAATATTTTTTTTTTAAATCCTTTGGTTGAGGGTCCTTTGAAAAATATTTGTTTAAAAATCCACGTTTCTTTGGTTGAGGTTCCTGGGAAAAATATTCTTTAAAAAACCACGTTTCTTTGGTTGAGGTTCCTTGGAAAAATATTCTTTAAAAATCCACGTTTCTTTGGTTGAGGTTCCTTGGAAAAATATTCTTTAAAAATCCACGTTTCTTTGGTTGAGGTTCCTTGGAAAAATATTCTTTAAAAATCCACGTTTCTTTGGTTGAGGTTCCTTGGAAAAATATTCTTTAAAAATCCACGTTTCTTTGGTTGAGGTTCCTTGGAAAAATATTCTTTAAAAATCCACGTTTCTTTGGTTGAGGTTCCTTGGAAAAATATTCTTTAAAAATCCACGTTTCTTTGGTTGAGGTTCCTTGGAAAAATATTCTTTAAAAATCCACGTTTCTTTGGTTGAGGTTCCTTGGAAAAATATTCTTTAAAAATCCACGTTTCTTTGGTTGAGGTTCCTTGGAAAAATATTCTTTAAAAATCCACGTTTCTTTGGTTGAGGTTCCTTGGAAAAATATTCTTTAAAAATCCACGTTTCTTTGGTTGAGGTTCCTTGGAAAAATATTCTTTAAAAATCCACGTTTCTTTGGTTGAGGTTCCTTGGAAAAATATTCTTTAAAAATCCACGTTTCTTTGGTTGAGGTTCCTTGGAAAAATATTCTTTAAAAATCCACGTTTCTTTGGTTGAGGTTCCTTGGAAAAATATTCTTTAAAAATCCACGTTTCTTTGGTTGAGGTTCCTTGGAAAAATATTCTTTAAAAATCCACGTTTCTTTGGTTGAGGTTCCTTGGAAAAATATTCTTTAAAAATCCACGTTTCTTTGGTTGAGGTTCCTTGGAAAAATATTCTTTAAAAATCCACGTTTCTTTGGTTGAGGTTCCTTGGAAAAATATTCTTTAAAAATCCACGTTTCTTTGGTTGAGGTTCCTTGGAAAAATATTCTTTAAAAATCCACGTTTCTTTGGTTGAGGTTCCTTGGAAAAATATTCTTTAAAAATCCACGTTTCTTTGGTTGAGGTTCCTTGGAAAAATATTCTTTAAAAATCCACGTTTCTTTGGTTGAGGTTCCTTGGAAAAATATTCTTTAAAAATCCACGTTTCTTTGGTTGAGGTTCCTTGGATAAATATTCTTTAAAAATCCACGTTTCTTTGGTTGAGGTTCCTTGGAAAAATATTCTTTAAAAATCCACGTTTCTTTGGTTGAGGTTCCTTGGAAAAATATTCTTTAAAAATCCACGTTTCTTTGGTTGAGGTTCCTTGGAAAAATATTCTTTAAAAATCCACGTTTCTTTGGTTGAGGTTCCTTGGAAAAATATTCTTTAAAAATCCACGTTTCTTTGGTTGAGGTTCCTTGGAAAAATATTCTTTAAAAATCCACGTTTCTTTGGTTGAGGTTCCTTGGAAAAATATTCTTTAAAAATCCACGTTTCTTTGGTTGAGGTTCCTTGGAAAAATATTCTTTAAAAATCCACGTTTCTTAGGTTGAGGTTCCTTGGAAAAATATTCTTTAAAAATCCACGTTTCTTTGGTTGAGGTTCCTTGGAAAAATATTCTTTAAAAATCCACGTTTCTTAGGTTGAGGTTCCTTGGAAAAATATTTGTTTAAAAATCCACGTTTCTTTGGTTGAGGTTCCTGGGAAAAATATTCTTTAAAAAACCACGTTTCTTTGGTTGAGGTTCCTGGGAAAAATATTCTTTAAAAATCCACGTTTCTTTGGTTGAGGTTCCTTGGAAAAATATTCTTTAAAAATCCACGTTTCTTTGGTTGAGGTTCCTTGGAAAAATATTTGTTTAAAAATCCACGTTTCTTTGGTTGAGGTTCCTGGGAAAAATATTTGTTTAAAAATCCACGTTTCTTTGGTTGAGGTTCCTGGGAAAAATATTCTTTAAAAAACCACGTTTCTTTGGTTGAGGGTCCTTGGAAAAATATTTGTTTAAAAATCCACGTTTCTTTGGTTGAGGTTCCTGGGAAAAATATTCTTTAAAAATCCACGTTTCTTTGGTTGAGGTTCCTTGGAAAAATATTCTTTAAAAATCCACGTTTCTTTGGTTGAGGTTCCTCGGAAAAATATTCTTTAAAAATCCACGTTTCTTTGGTTGAGGTTCCTTGGAAAAATATTCTTTAAAAATCCACGTTTCTTTGGTTGAGGTTCCTTGGAAAAATATTCTTTAAAAATCCACGTTTCTTTGGTTGAGGTTCCTTGGAAAAATATTCTTTAAAAATCCACGTTTCTTTGGTTGAGGTTCCTTGGAAAAATATTATTTAAAAATCCACGTTTCTTTGGTTGAGGTTCCTTGGAAAAATATTCTTTAAAAATCCACGTTTCTTTGGTTGAGGTTCCTTGGAAAAATATTTGTTTAAAAATCCACGTTTCTTTGGTTGAGGTTCCTGGGAAAAATATTTGTTTAAAAATCCACGTTTCTTTGGTTGAGGTTCCTGGGAAAAATATTCTTTAAAAAACCACGTTTCTTTGGTTGAGGGTCCTTGGAAAAATATTTGTTTAAAAATCCACGTTTCTTTGGTTGAGGTTCCTGGGAAAAATATTCTTTAAAAATCCACGTTTCTTTGGTTGAGGTTCCTTGGAAAAATATTCTTTAAAAATCCACGTTTCTTTGGTTGAGGTTCCTTGGAAAAATATTCTTTAAAAATCCACGTTTCTTTGGTTGAGGTTCCTTGGAAAAATATTCTTTAAAAATCCACGTTTCTTTGGTTGAGGTTCCTTGGAAAAATATTCTTTAAAAATCCACGTTTCTTTGGTTGAGGTTCCTTGGAAAAATATTCTTTAAAAATCCACGTTTCTTTGGTTGAGGTTCCTTGGAAAAATATTCTTTAAAAATCCACGTTTCTTTGGTTGAGGTTCCTTGGAAAAATATTCTTTAAAAATCCACGTTTCTTTGGTTGAGGTTCCTTGGAAAAATATTCTTTAAAAATCCACGTTTCTTTGGTTGAGGTTCCTTGGAAAAATATTCTTTAAAAATCCACGTTTCTTTGGTTGAGGTTCCTTGGAAAAATATTCTTTAAAAATCCACGTTTCTTTGGTTGAGGTTCCTTGGAAAAATATTCTTTAAAAATCCACGTTTCTTTGGTTGAGGTTCCTTGGAAAAATATTCTTTAAAAATCCACGTTTCTTTGGTTGAGGTTCCTTGGAAAAATATTCTTTAAAAATCCACGTTTCTTTGGTTGAGGTTCCTTGGAAAAATATTCTTTAAAAATCCACGTTTCTTTGGTTGAGGTTCCTTGGAAAAATATTCTTTAAAAATCCACGTTTCTTTGGTTGAGGTTCCTTGGAAAAATATTCTTTAAAAATCCACGTTTCTTTGGTTGAGGTTCCTTGGAAAAATATTCTTTAAAAATCCACGTTTCTTTGGTTGAGGTTCCTTGGAAAAATATTCTTTAAAAATCCACGTTTCTTTGGTTGAGGTTCCTTGGAAAAATATTCTTTAAAAATCCACGTTTCTTTGGTTGAGGTTCCTTGGAAAAATATTCTTTAAAAATCCACGTTTCTTTGGTTGAGGTTCCTTGGAAAAATATTCTTTAAAAATCCACGTTTCTTTGGTTGAGGTTCCTTGGAAAAATATTCTTTAAAAATCCACGTTTCTTTGGTTGAGGTTCCTTGGAAAAATATTCTTTAAAAATCCACGTTTCTTTGGTTGAGGTTCCTTGGAAAAATATTCTTTAAAAATCCACGTTTCTTTGGTTGAGGTTCCTTGGAAAAATATTCTTTAAAAATCCACGTTTCTTTGGTTGAGGTTCCTTGGAAAAATATTCTTTAAAAATCCACGTTTCTTTGGTTGAGGTTCCTTGGAAAAATATTCTTTAAAAATCCACGTTTCTTTGGTTGAGGTTCCTTGGAAAAATATTCTTTAAAAATCCACGTTTCTTTGGTTGAGGTTCCTTGGAAAAATATTCTTTAAAAATCCACGTTTCTTTGGTTGAGGTTCCTTGGAAAAATATTCTTTAAAAATCCACGTTTCTTTGGTTGAGGTTCCTTGGAAAAATATTCTTTAAAAATCCACGTTTCTTTGGTTGAGGTTCCTTGGAAAAATATTCTTTAAAAATCCACGTTTCTTTGGTTGAGGTTCCTTGGAAAAATATTCTTTAAAAATCCACGTTTCTTTGGTTGAGGTTCCTTGGAAAAATATTCTTTAAAAATCCACGTTTCTTTGGTTGAGGTTCCTTGGAAAAATATTCTTTAAAAATCCACGTTTCTTTGGTTGAGGTTCCTTGGAAAAATATTCTTTAAAAATCCACGTTTCTTTGGTTGAGGTTCCTTGGAAAAATATTCTTTAAAAATCCACGTTTCTTTGGTTGAGGTTCCTTGGAAAAATATTCTTTAAAAATCCACGTTTCTTTGGTTGAGGTTCCTTGGAAAAATATTCTTTAAAAATCCACGTTTCTTTGGTTGAGGTTCCTTGGAAAAATATTCTTTAAAAATCCACGTTTCTTTGGTTGAGGTTCCTTGGAAAAATATTCTTTAAAAATCCACGTTTCTTTGGTTGAGGTTCCTTGGAAAAATATTCTTTAAAAATCCACGTTTCTTTGGTTGAGGTTCCTTGGAAAAATATTCTTTAAAAATCCACGTTTCTTTGGTTGAGGTTCCTTGGAAAAATATTCTTTAAAAATCCACGTTTCTTTGGTTGAGGTTCCTTGGAAAAATATTCTTTAAAAATCCACGTTTCTTTGGTTGAGGTTCCTTGGAAAAATATTCTTTAAAAATCCACGTTTCTTTGGTTGAGGTTCCTTGGAAAAATATTCTTTAAAAATCCACGTTTCTTTGGTTGAGGTTCCTTGGAAAAATATTCTTTAAAAATCCACGTTTCTTTGGTTGAGGTTCCTTGGAAAAATATTCTTTAAAAATCCACGTTTCTTTGGTTGAGGTTCCTTGGAAAAATATTCTTTAAAAATCCACGTTTCTTTGGTTGAGGTTCCTTGGAAAAATATTCTTTAAAAATCCACGTTTCTTTGGTTGAGGTTCCTTGGAAAAATATTCTTTAAAAATCCACGTTTCTTTGGTTGAGGTTCCTTGGAAAAATATTCTTTAAAAATCCACGTTTCTTTGGTTGAGGTTCCTTGGAAAAATATTCTTTAAAAATCCACGTTTCTTTGGTTGAGGTTCCTTGGAAAAATATTCTTTAAAAATCCACGTTTCTTTGGTTGAGGTTCCTTGGAAAAATATTCTTTAAAAATCCACGTTTCTTTGGTTGAGGTTCCTTGGAAAAATATTCTTTAAAAATCCACGTTTCTTTGGTTGAGGTTCCTTGGAAAAATATTCTTTAAAAATCCACGTTTCTTTGGTTGAGGTTCCTTGGAAAAATATTCTTTAAAAATCCACGTTTCTTTGGTTGAGGTTCCTTGGAAAAATATTCTTTAAAAATCCACGTTTCTTTGGTTGAGGTTCCTTGGAAAAATATTCTTTAAAAATCCACGTTTCTTTGGTTGAGGTTCCTTGGAAAAATATTCTTTAAAAATCCACGTTTCTTTGGTTGAGGTTCCTTGGAAAAATATTCTTTAAAAATCCACGTTTCTTTGGTTGAGGTTCCTTGGAAAAATATTCTTTAAAAATCCACGTTTCTTTGGTTGAGGTTCCTTGGAAAAATATTCTTTAAAAATCCACGTTTCTTTGGTTGAGGTTCCTTGGAAAAATATTCTTTAAAAATCCACGTTTCTTTGGTTGAGGTTCCTTGGAAAAATATTCTTTAAAAATCCACGTTTCTTTGGTTGAAGTTTCTTGAAAAATATTCTTTAAAAATCCACTTTTCTTTGTTTGAGGTTCCTTGGAAAAATATTCTTTAAAAATCCACGTTTCTTTGGTTGAGGTTCCTTGGAAAAATATTCTTTAAAAATCCACGTTTCTTTGGTTGAGGTTCCTTGGAAAAATATTCTTTAAAAATCCACGTTTCTTTGGTTGAGGTTCCTTGGAAAAATATTCTTTAAAAATCCACGTTTCTTTGGTTGAGGTTCCTTGGAAAAATATTCTTTAAAAATCCACGTTTCTTTGGTTGAGGTTCCTTGGAAAAATATTCTTTAAAAATCCACGTTTCTTTGGTTGAGGTTCCTTGGAAAAATATTCTTTAAAAATACACGATTCTTTGGCTGAGGGTCCTTTGAAAAATATTTTTTTAAAAATCCACGTTTCTTTGGTTGGGGGTCCTTTGAAAAATATTCTTTAAAAATCCACGGTTCTTTAGCTGAGGGTCCTTTGAAAAATATTTTTTTAAAAATCCACGTTTCTTTGGTTGAGGTTCCTTGGAAAAATATTCTTTAAAAATCCACGTTTCTTTGGTTGAGGTTCCTTGGAAAAATATTCTTTAAAAATCCACGTTTCTTTGGTTGAGGTTCCTTGGAAAAATATTCTTTAAAAATCCACGTTTCTTTGGTTGAGGTTCCTTGGAAAAATATTCTTTAAAAATCCACGTTTCTTTGGTTGAGGTTCCTTGGAAAAATATTCTTTAAAAATCCACGTTTCTTTGGTAGAGGTTCCTTGGAAAAATATTCTTTAAAAATCCACGTTTCTTTGGTTGAGGTTCCTTGGAAAAATATTCTTTAAAAATCCACGATTCTTTGGCTGAGGGTCCTTTGAAAAATATTTTTTTAAAAATCCACGTTTCTTTGGTTGGGGGTCCTTTGAAAAATATTCTTTAAAAATCCACGGTTCTTTAGCTGAGGGTCCTTTGAAAAATATTTTTTTAAAAATCCACGTTTCTTTGGTTGAGGTTCCTTGGAAAAATATTCTTTAAAAATCCACGTTTCTTTGGTTGAGGTTCCTTGGAAAAATATTCTTTAAAAATCCACGTTTCTTTGGTTGAGGTTCCTTGGAAAAATATTCTTTAAAAATCCACGTTTCTTTGGTTGAGGTTCCTTGGAAAAATATTCTTTAAAAATCCACGTATCTTTGGTTGAGGTTCCTTGGAAAAATATTCTTTAAAAATCCACGTTTCTTTGGTTGAGGTTCCTTGGAAAAATATTCTTTAAAAATCCACGTTTCTTTGGTTGAGGTTCCTTGGAAAAATATTATTTAAAAATCCACGTTTCTTTGGTTGAGGTTCCTTGGAAAAATATTCTTTAAAAATCCACGTTTCTTTGGTTGAGGTTCCTTGGAAAAATATTTTTTAAAAATCCACGTTTCTTTGGTTAAGGTTCCTTGGAAAAATATTCTTTAAAAATCCACGTTTCTTTGGTTGAGGTTCCTTGGAAAAATATTCTTTAAAAATCCACGTTTCTTTGGTTGAGGTTCCTTGGAAAAATATTCTTTAAAAATCCACGTTTCTTTGGTTGAGGTTCCTTAGAAAAATATTCTTTAAAAATCCACGTTTCTTTGGTAGAGGTTCCTTGGAAAAATATTCTTTAAAAATCCACGTTTCTTTGGTTGAGGTTCCTTGGAAAAATATTCTTTAAAAATCCACGTTTCTTTGGTTAAGGTTCCTTGGAAAAATATTCTTTAAAAGTTCACGTTTCTTTGGTTGAGGTTCCTTCGAAAAATATTCTTTAAAAATCCACGTTTCTTTGGTTGAGGTTCCTTGGAAAAATATTCTTTAAAAATCCACGTTTCTTTGTTTGAGGTTCCTTGAAAAAACATCCTTTAAAAATCCACGTTTCTTTGGTTGAGGTTCTTTGGCAGAATATTCTTTAAAAATCCTCGTTTCTTTGGTTGAGGTTCCTTGGAAAAATATTCTTTAAAAATCCACGTTTCTTTGTTTGAGGTTCCTTGAAAAAACAATCTTTAAAAATCCACGTTTCTTTGTTTGAGATTCCTTGGAAAAATATTCTTTAAAAATCCACGTTTCTTTGTTTGAGGTTCCTTGGAAAAATATTCTTTAAAAATCCACGTTTCTTTGTTTGAGGTTCCTTGAAAAAACATCCTTTAAAAATCCACGTTTCTTTGTTTGAGGTTCCTTGGAAAAATATTCTTTAAAAATCCACGTTTCTTTGGTTGAGGTTCCTTGGAAAAATATTCTTTAAAAATCCACGTTTCTTTGGTTGAGATTGCTTGGAAAAATATTCTTTAAAAATCCACGTTTCTTTGGTTGAGATTCCTTGGAAAAATATTCTTTAAAAATCCACGTTTCTTTGGTTGAGGTTCCTTGGCAAAATATTCTCTAAAAATCCACGTTTCTTTGGTTGAGGTTCCTTGGAAAAAAATTCTTTAAAAATCCACGTTTCTTTGGTTGAGGTTCCTTGGAAAAATATTCTTTAAAAATCCACGTTTCTTTGGTTGAGGTTTCTTGGAAAAATATTCTTTAAAAATCCACGTTTCTTTGGTTGAGGTTCCTTGGCAAAATATTCTTTAAAAATCTACGTTTCTTTAGTTGAGGTTCCTTGGAAATTATTGTGTTGATAGTCCTTTGAAAAGCTTACATTAATCCCCATTTGCAATTGTTATTACTTTGGCTAAAAATAAGTCCTTTTAAATGCCTCAAATAAGTATCCCTTCACAACAACAAGGATAGATCAGACGTCATTCATACACAATCTAATCGTTTGTAATTGTATACGAAAAGGGCCTTTGGAAATGAATTTTTTTTTTTTTGAATTTCTAAGAGAAAATATCAGGGAGTATTTCCCATCTTCCAATAGAGAAAATGTGTCTGTTCTCTTTGGAAGCCAAACAATTCAAACACAAATTCAAGGTTAACTCAATTTTGTGCGAGCAAAATCAAGGGAAATCTAATAATATGGCAGAGATGTTTTTGGTCAAGAGTGTTGGGGAGAGGCAGCGGGCCTGGAAGTCCAACAGGTGAGCTTTGTGGCCAACACGAGGTATCCCTTTGCAGTAAAGCAACAGTTATCTTTGAAAAGCTTTTAATCAACGCGCATGTCTAAAGAGAAGTGTTGCTTAAGTGTGTCACAGCATCCTTTCTTACCTTGATGAGCATTCATCTAATGGGAGATTTTTAAAGAAAAATCTATAAAAGCAGGTGCAACACGTGAATCCAACACAGTTATTGTTGGTTATTGGTGCGTACAGGTTATAAACTTTAAAGTGTTGTTAGAAGTCAATTTAATCGGAGTGTGTGTGTGTGGAGACTGATTGTGAAGACCTGTTGTTTGTGTGATTGAAACATAGAATATGAAACAAAAACGTAGAATGTGAGAGCTTAACCTTTCCACAAAGAGTAACAAGTGTTTTTTTTTTCTAAGTGAAAGCAAAAGAAATTCCTGGAGAATACCCGAAATGAAAGTGATGCTGTCAGATGCCACACATGATGAGCATAATAATGAGAGCCATCAATGATATTCCGGTGGCTTTAGACACCGAGTGGCTGTTGCTTTGAAAGGTTGTGTTGGGCGGTAAAAAAGGAAAATTTGAAATCGCACAAAAACCAGTGATAGCTGTGATTTAAGAAAAAAGCCTCCCCCACAAGAAACAAAAGTAGCACAGAAATTAAAGCAACAAGTTTTTTATTCATAAGAGAAACAACAACACACACACAATCAAGGAAACCTGTTACCTTCAGTGAAAAGAACAAATTAATTTTACATATAAGAAAGAAAATAAAAAAATATTTTAATAAAAAAATATTAAAAAATAAAAATAAATTTTTATATGAAAAATAAGAAAACAAATACCTAATTTAAATAAAAAATTTAAAAAATATAACAATGAAAATGTTCAAGAAAAAATATTAAAATTTGTATGTTCATAAGAAAAATTAAATAAGGAATGTTGAAAAAAAATAAAATATTAAATATTAAAAAAAAACAAATTTTTCTAACTTAAAAAATTACAAAAAATAAAACCAGAAAAAAAAACAAATTTAACCACAAAGTTTTACCTTCAAAAAATAGTTTTTATTTGTTATAATAAAATTTCCTACTATAAAAAAAAAACAAGTTGTGAAAAAATAAAAATTGGTTTCGAACAACAACTTAGTAATTAAAAATACAAAATTCTTAAAATTAATAGTTATAACAACAATATTTAATTAAAAATTATATAAACAACAGATAACTAACATTTTATTCAACCAGTGACTTAAATAAACGCTAACAAAATGTAAGTAAAAATATGTTTTTATTCATACATAAATAAGAAATAGTTTAATATTTGATTTATATTTTCATAATTATGAAAATAAATTCCATGAAAGGCAGAGGGGAACACAAAAGAGGGATTTTTTATTTGCAATAATTATCACCTTTCGTAGACTTCAAAAGAAATTTTCTTTAAAGGACCATCAACCCAAAGAAACGATGATTTTTAAAGGAATATCACCCCAATAAACGTGGATTTTAAAGAATATTTTTCCAAAGAATATCACCTCAATAAACGGGGATTTAAAAAAATATTTTAAAAGGAATATTACCTCAATAAACGTGGATTTAAAAAAGAAAATATTTTCCAATAAACGTGGATTTTTAAAGAATATTTTTCCAAAAAATATTATCCCAATAAACGTGAATTTTTAAAGAATATTTTTCCAAAGAATATTACCCCAATAAACGTGGATTTTTAAAGAATATTTTTCAAGGAATATTACCCCAATAAACGTGGATTTTTAAATAATATTTTTCCAAGGAATATCACCCCAATAAACGTGGATTTTTAAAGAATATTTTTCCAAGGAATATCACCTGAATAAACGTGGATTTTTAAAGAATATTTTTCCAAGGAATATCACTTCAATAAACGTGGATTTTTAAAGAATATTTTACCAAGGAATATCACCTCAATAAACGTGGATTTTTAAAGAATATTTTTCCAAGGAATATCACCTCAATAAACGTGGATTTTTAAAGAATATTTTTCCAAGGAATATCACCTCAATAAACGTGGATTTTTAAAGAATATTTTTCCAAGGAATATCACCTGAATAAACGTGGATGTTTAAAGAATATTTTTCCAAGGAATATCACCTCAATAAACGTGGATTAAAAAAAATATTTTCCAAGGAATACCACCTCAATAAGCGTGGATTTTTAAAGAATATTTTTCCAAGGAATATCACCTCAATAAACGTGGATTTTTAAAGAATATTTTTCCAAGGAATATCACCTCAATAAACGTGGATTTTTATAGAATATTCTTCCAAGGAATATCACCTCAATAAACGTGGATTTTTAAAGAATATTTTTCCAAGGAATATCACCTCAATAAACGTGGATTAAAAAAAAATATTTTCCAAGGAATACCACCTCAATAAGCGTGGATTTTTAAAGAATATTTTTCCAAGGAATATCACCTCAATAAACGTGGATTTTTAAAGAATATTTTTCCAAGGAATATCACCTCCATAAACATGGATTTTTAAAAAATATTTTTCCAAGGAATATTACCTCAATAAACGTGGATTTTTATAGAATATTCTTCCAAAGAATATCACCTCAATAAACGTGGATTTTTAAAGAATATTTTTCCAAGGAATATCACCTCAATAAACGTGGATTTTTAAAGAATATTTTTCAAGGAATATTACCTCAATAAACGTGGATTTTTAAAGAATATTTTTCAAGGAATATTACCCCAATAAACGTGGATTTTTAAAAGAATATTTTTCCAAGGAATATCACCTCAATAAACGTGAATTTTTAAAGAATATTTTTCAAGGAATATTACCCCAATAAACGTGGATTTTTAAAAGAATATTCTTCCAAGGAATACCACCTCAATAAGCGTGGATTTTTAAAGAATATTTTTCCAAGGAATATCACCTCAATAAACGTGGATTTTTAAAGAATATTTTTCCAAGGAATATCACCTCCATAAACGTGGATTTTAAAGAATATTTTTCCAAGGAATATCACCTCAATAAACGTGGATTTTTATAGAATATTCTTCCAAGGAATATCACCTCAATAAACGTGGATTTTTAAAGAATATTTTTCCAAGGAATATCACCTCAATAAACGTGGATTTTTAAAGAATATTTTTCAAGGAATATTACCCCAATAAACGTGGATTTTTAAAAGAATATTTTTCCAAGGAATATCACCTCAATAAACGTGAATTTTTAAAGAATATTTTTCAAGGAATATTACCCCAATAAACTTGGATTTTTAAAAAGAATATTTTTCCAAGGAATATCACCTCAATAAACGCGGAATATTTTTCCAAGGATAAACGTGGATTTTAAAGAATGTTTTTCCAAGGATAAACGTGGATCTTAAAAAATATTTTTTCAAGGATAAACGTGGATTTTAAAGAATATTTTTCCAAGGATAAACGTGGATTTTAAAGAATATTTTTCCAATGATAAACGTGGATTTTAAAGAATATTTTTCCAAGGATAAACGTGGATTTTAAAGAATATTTTTCCAAGGATAAACGTGGATTTTAAAGAATATTTTTTCAAGGATAAACGTGGATTTATCAGTAAACGTGGGTTTTTAAAGAATATTTTTCCAAGGAACCTCAACCAAAGAAACGTGGATTTTTAAAGAATATTTTTCCAAGGAACCTCAACCAAAGAAACGTGGATTTTTAAAGAATATTTTTCCAAGAAACCTCAGCCAAAGAAACGTGGATTTTTAAAAAATATTTTTCCAAGGAACCTCAACCAAAGAAACGTGGATTTTTAAAGAATATTTTTCCAAGGAACCTCAACGAAAGAAACGTGGATTTTTAAAGAATATTTTTCCAAGGAATATCACCTAAATAAACGTAGATCTTTAATGAATATTTTTCCAGGGAATAACACCTCAATAAACGTGGATTTCTAAAGAATATTTTACAAAGGAATATCACCTCATTAAACGTGGATTTTTAAAGATTTTTTTTCAAGGAATCACCTCTATAAACGTGGATTTTTAAAGTAACATCACCTCAATAAACGTGGATTTCTAAAAATTTGTTTAATCAAGGAATCACCTCAACAAACCTGGATTTTTAAGGAATATTTTTCCAACGAACATCACCTCAATAAACGTGGATTTTTAATAAATATTTTTCCAAGGAATATCACCTCAATAAACGTGGATTTCTAAAAGACATTTTTCCAAGGAATATCACCTCAAGAAACATGGATTTTAAAGAATATTTTTCCAAGGAATAGCACATCAATAAACGTGGATTTTTAATGAATATTTTTCCAAGGAATATCACCTCAATTAACGTGGATTTCTAAAAAATACTTTTCCAAGGAATATCACCTCACTAAACATGGATTTTTAAAGAATTTTTTCAAGGAATCACCTCAATAAACCTGGATTTTTAAAGAATATTATTCCATGGAATATCACCTCCATAAACCTGGATTTTTAAAGAATATTTTTCCAAAAATCCCCCTTCTGTCGACAAAAGCGAAAAATATTTTCCCTCACCTCTGTCCGTCTCTCTGTTTTTCATGTGGTTTATTTATTAATTAATTTATTTTTTATAGTTTTTTTACTTCAAAGATAAATTTTACATTAAAATGTATTTTCTCTCCATAACAAAACTAAAGCAATAAAGCTCAGCAAACAAAAACCCAACAAATTCAATTACCAAATTATTTAATTGAATATTTAATTTCAAAACTAAATCACATTAAAAATCCATTTTCTCTAAAATAAAATGTTATGCCCAAGAGAAACAAAAAGCCTTCTCTCCATATCTCTCTCTTATGTGTGCAATTTCTGCAAGACCTTCGTAGCCAACAAAACACATCAGAATTGCATTATTTAAGTGGATAATGAACCAGACATGTCCTACATTTTCATTAAAGAGCCATCAAAACCGGACAGTCATGTGAATGATAAACGAAGTGAACTTCCTTGCAAATAAGAAACGAGGACAAGCACACAGATATGAGACATGATGAGCAGCATATGAATGAACAAAAGGAAGAAAAAAACGAACGGAAGAACAGACATTAACTTTGTTTGAAAAAACAGAGGGCATTAAAAATGATATGCTCATTGTAAAAAGGATATGTTCATTGTATCCTTGAACAACTGTGCAACAGCTAGTCAGCAAGCACGTGATGTTTTAAAGCTTCTTTGAGGTTTGTTCTTCTTCTATGGTTGGGCAATCATCATCATGAAAATGCTCTTTTTATGGCTGGTTTATTGTTCAAGGAAAAAGGTTTGCAAAGTTTACAAAAGAGGAATGCTAAAAATTTAGAAAATATAAAAAATTTTCCTCAGCTTGGGGATACTTTTTATTATATTAGTAATGTACACATTTGAGTAATAATAAAATCCATATCTAAGGATAATAAAATTCACATCTCCGGGTGCAGATGAATATATCCACGCCTGTGGATAACAAGTATTATCACTTCCTCTTTTAATCCTAAAAAATCTTTAATCCACAAACTATAAATAATTTTGTCATACGTCTGCTGCAAGTTTTGCCAAAGTAGAGATATATCCATCCCTGGTGGGCCTTCGCATTACCCTCAGCCTTTCACAGTATTAAGTGAAGTAAAGTTGCCTTTCCTTTGCAACCTATTTGATAGCTGATGCTCTGTTGCAAATGTTGTATGCATGCGTGTTTTTGTTTGCCTGCTAGTGGCCGATTTATTTTATGGCTTAAATGCAATCTCTTAGCAACAAAAAACTGCAACTTTCACTACGTTCAACAACCAACAAAAGTGTCATCAGACAAATTGTAATGTTTTGCGGTTTCACACACACACACACACACACACACACTCACGGAAGAGATGCAGTGAACCAAACCCCACATAGTCATTTATGTATAAATATTTACTTTTTTCAAAAGAACCTCACTCCCGCTCAGTGGATTTTTTTTGCGTATAGAGTGTCATGCAGTAGTGTGAGGACTGGCTCCGATTATAACGTGTGGGAGCTCAAAATTATATTCTTACATTATTTCAAGCACTTCTCTTTCCCTCTCTCCATGAGCCGTTTAACTTGTCCTGCATTTTCGCATATTTTGATGACTTTGAGTAAATGTCGTTCGTGGGTTTTATGATAAGTTTTGCATAGATGTGCAAAATTCATTGTTATTGTTATAGCTCTGCGCACATTATATTGCACTCATTAGTTGAGTAATTTATTTACGGTTAGTGCAAACAGAGAACACAGTGGCATGCGAATTGTGCGTTTTCAGAAAGTGTTTAAATAGATGTGGCAGATCTAATGTTATGTAGTGGTTAATAATGCAAATAAAGGAAACTGCAAAGCACTGAACACCCCATTCAGAGGGAATACTTAAAAAATCATAATACATTCAAACTACAAAGTTATTGCTTTCCACAAGCCAACCTTCAGTACACCATAAACGGTGGCCGGTGGTTGTGATGCTCGTAATCGTGGAAACGTGATGAGGCCAAACTTTTTGTAACTAATGAAGAGGATGAAAGTTATAGAAATACATACATACATACGTGTGTGCTGCCTTGACTAAGATACGTGACCCTGATGTGCGTAAGCGAGGTTACACCTACTACATGAATGCGGGGAAGATAAAAATTTTAGCAGGGTGGCGAAGAATTTTGAGAAACACCAAAGAATATTTTTTCCAGCAATATCACCTTAATAAACGTGGATTTTTAAAGAATATTTTTCCAAGGAATATCACCTCAATAAACGTGGATTTTTATATAATATTATTCCAAGCAATATCACCCCAATAAACGTGGATTTTCAATTAATATTTTTATACCCTCAGCCTTTAGGCTATGAAGGGTATATACACTTTCATACGGGCAAAATGTGCCTCATCGAAATAATGGTTTTAGACCCCAAGTATGTTTGGACGAAATGTGTTTCAGACAATTTGGAGTCGATTGAGCAATGTCCGTCCGTCTGTCTGTCTGTCTGTCTGGCTGGCTGGAGCGCACGATAACTCTCGAACGGATGAACCGATTCGGTTAAAATTTTGGCTTTCGTAATATTTTGCCCAAACTTAGTTTAAGTTCGAAGATGAGCTATATCGGTCCACTCCTTCCGGTACCTCCCCCACAAAAGTTCGAAAATGTTCGGAAAATTTGTGCGCACGATAACTCTTGAAGGGAGTAACCGATATGGTCCATACTTTGCCCATCGTGGAGCGTGTACCAGACTTAGATCAGGTTTTAATATGGACTCAATTGGTCCACTCCGTCGGGTACCTCCCACACAAAAATTTGGAAAAGTTCAGTTTAGGACCATCTCTCGAATCGCTTTGATTTTTGCTTTAGCAACTTGTATTCACTGCCCTCCATACGATGGTATAAGTTTCATCAGGGGCAAGTCCATACTTCCTGAGAAAATAGCCTGAAAGTTGCAAAAAACCCCTATGACACCATGTGAGGAGGTTGGAGGACAAAATAACTCTCGAACAGGTCTGCCGATTCGGTCCAAAGTTTGGTCTTAGTAATATTTTGTCCAAACATAGTTTAAGTTCGAAGATAAGCCATATCGGTCCACTCCTTCAGGTACCTCCCCCACAAAAGTTCAAAAATGTTCGGTAAAATTGTGCGTACGATAACTCTTGAAGAGAGTGGCCGAATTGGACCATACTTTACACATTTTAATATATCTACCAGATATAGATCAGGTTGAAATATGGACTATATTTGTCCACTCCATCCGGTACCTCCCACACAAAATTTCGGATACATGTTCACTTTAAGACCTGCTTTCGAATCACTTTGATTTTTGTTGAAGCAACTTGCATTCGCTGCCTCAATTGCGATGGTAAAAGTTGTTTCAGCGGCAAGTCCATACTTCTTGAGCAAACATCCCTGAAGTTGTAAAAAACCCCTATGGTACCATATGTAGTGGCTGGAGATCCATTCTTTTTAGTATCTCCTCCGCAAAACTTTTGATCTCTAATCCTAATCAACATTTTTGTCAGTTCAAACGCCCAAAATTCCCTAAATACATGCGTTTTTTTTGGGAAAAAATTGTTTTAATATACACAGGCTGAGGGTATATCTCTGTCGGCCAAGCCGACTGATACTTTTTTACTTGTTTTAAGGAATATCGCCTCAATAAACGTGGATTAAAAAAAATATTTTTCCAAAGAATATAACCTCAATAAACGTGGATTTTTAGAGAATATTTTTCCAAGGAATATCACCTCACTAATTCTGGATTTTTAAATAATATTTTTTCAAGGAATATCATCTCAATAAAAGTTGATTTTTAAAGAATATTTTCCAAGGAATATCACCTCAATAACAGTGGATTTAAAAAAAATATTTTCCAAGGAATATCACCTCAATAAACGTGGATTTTTAAAAGAATATTTTTCCAAGGAATATCACCTTAATAAACGTGGATTTTAAAGAATATTTTTCTAAGGAATATCACCTAAATATACGTGGATTTTTAAATAATATTTTTCCAAGGAATATCACCCCAATAAACGTGGATTTTCAATTAATATTTTTCCAAGGAATATCACCTCACTAAACGTGGATTTAAAAAAATATTTTCCAAGGAATATCACCTCATTAAACGTTGATTTTTAGAGAATATTTTTCCAAGGAATATCACCTCAATAAACGAGGATTTTTAAAGAATATTTTTACAAGGAATATCACCTTAATAAACGTGGATTTTAAAGAATATTTTTCTAAGGAATATCACCTCAATAAACGTGGATTTTTAAGGAATGTTTTTTATAGGAATAACACCTAAAAAAACGTGGATTTTTAAAATATATTTTTTCAAAATATTTTCCAAGGAATATCAACTCAAAAAACGTGGATTTTTAAAGAATATTTTTCATAGGAATAACACCTAAAAAAACGTGGATTTTTAAAATATATTTTTTCAAAATATTTTCCAAGCAATATCAACTCAAAAAACGTGGATTTTAAAAGAATATTTTTCATAGGAATAACACCTAAAAAAACGTGGATTTTTAAAGTCTATTTTTCATAGGAATAACACCTATAAAAACGTGGATTTTTAAAATATATTTTTTTAAAATATTTTCCTAGGAATACCAACTCAAAAAACGTGGATTTTTTAAATATATCTTCTTTGAGTTATTAGTTTGGCTTGAGGTCATCGGAAAATAAAAAAGCAAGTTTTATTTTTGATTTTTTATTTTATAACTTTATTTTTCCAATATTTCGGCCATCGTCGATGGTCATCATCAGGGTTGTAGCTTTAAACAGAAAAAACAATAACACTTAGTTACATAAAAATTATTTAACAAAAATATAAGATTTTTGTAATAATTACATTTGTTCTTTTGTTTTAAAGAACTTGGTAAGACATTAACTTCCACTCACGCGCAAAGGTATTTTCTTACTAAAGCTTTTTATGTTTTTCTATAGTGTTTCTATAGATTTGAGCGCAATTTTCAGTATCGGTTTTGTAGTTAATACGATATTTTGTTGGTACATTTATAATGTGGAGCATTTCCAACATATATCGTCGTCTGTAGTTGTTTTCTTGTGCTAGTATTTGCACATCTTTTAAGTCAGGTGTATGCCCTGTTACTGCACAGTGGGCTGCTAGTGCAGTTTTTTGTTCAATGGGTTTGTTTTTTACCCTTTGGTCAGATTTATGACCACTGAGCCTTGTTTTTAATTTAGTTTTGGTGGTCCCGACATAAACCTTTTCACATGTACTGGTGGCATCGCCGTTACATTTTATCTTGTAAACCACGTTTGATTTTTCTTCATTGGGAATTTTTGCCTTTGTGCGGCTGAAAAAGTTGTTGTTTGTATTGTTACTTTTTAATGCAATTTGGTATTGTTCTTTGTTGAATAAATTTGAATTGGAAAAACGTTCAGAGAAGCCAGACACATACGTTGATCTCTTGTATATTTTCGCTGTTTTGGGTTCAGTAATAACACTTTTATTGGTTTTCACCTGCGTTATTAAATCATTAATGGTTCTTTTTGGGAAGTCATTCATGGCTAAAATCTTTCTAATCTTCATTTCATTGGTTGCGTGAAATCTTTTATCGCTTATGTTAAGCACTCTGCGTATAAAATTTGTTGCAGTATTTATTTTTATGCGTCTTGGATGTTTTGAATTGTAGTTGATAATCCTTCCAGACGCCGTTGGTTTCTGGTACCAATCTAACATCAGTTTATTTTCTTGTCGGATTACCAGTGAGTCGAGGTATGGTAACTGATTATTTTTCTCACTCTCCATTGTAAATCGTAGTTGCTGGTTATACGCATTTAAAATATTGAGGGTAGAAATACTAGCACAAGATGTGCAAATACTAGCACAAGAAAACAACTACAGACGACGATATATGTTGGAAATGCTCCACATTATAAATGTACCAACAAAATATCGTATTAACTACAAAACCGATACTGAAAATTGCGCTCAAATCTATAGAAACACTATAGAAAAACATAAAAAGCTTTAGTAAGAAAATACCTTTGCGCGTGAGTGGAAGTTAATGTCTTACCAAGTTCTTTAAAACAAAAGAACAAATGTAATTATTACAAAAATCTTATATTTTTGTTAAATAATTTTTATGTAACTAAGTGTTATTGTTTTTTCTGTTTAAAGCTACAACCCTGATGATGACCATCGACGATGGCCGAAATATTGGAAAAATAAAGTTATAAAATAAAAAATCAAAAATAAAACTTGCTTTTTTATTTTCCGATGACCTCAAGCCAAACTAATAACTCAAAGAAGATAAATTCCAAAGGTCAACTATAATATCAAAATAAATTTTTAAATATATTTTTTCAAAATATTTTCCAAGGAATATCAACTCAAAAAACGTGGATTTTTAAAGAATATTTTTCCAAGGAATATCACCTTAATAAACGTGGATTTTAAAGAATATTTTTCTAAGGAATATCACCTCAATGAACGTGAATTTTTAAAGAGGAATATCACAACAAGGAATATCACCTCAATAAACGTGGTTCTTAAAAAATATTTCCAAGGAATATCACCTCAATAAACGTAGATTCTGAAATAATATTTTTTCAAGGAATATCACCGCAATAAACTTAAATTTTTAAATTTTAAATTTTTAAAGAATATTTTTCCAAGGAATATCACCTCAATAAACGTGGATTTTTAAAGAAATTATTTCCAAGGGATATCACCTCAATAAACGTGGATTTTTAAAGAATATTTTTCCAAGGAATATCACCTCAGTAAACGCCGATTTTTAAAGAATATTTTTCCAAGGAATATCACCTCAGTAAACGCCGATTTTTAAAGAATATTTTTCCAAGGAATATCACGTCAGTAACGCCGATTTTTAAAAGAAAAGTTTTCCAAGAAATATCGCCTTAATAAACGTGGTTCTTAAAAACATAATTTCCCAGGAATATAACCTTAATAAACTTGAATTATTTTAGAACATTTTTCCAATGAATATCACCTCAATAGACCTGAATTTTTAAAGAATATTTTTCCAAAGAATATCACCTCAATAGACCTGAATTTTTAAAGAATATTTTTCCAAAGAATATCACCTCAATAAACATGCATTTAAATAAAAAATATTTTCCAAGGAATATCGCCTACATAAACGTGGATTTAAAAAATACTTTTCAGGGAATATCACCTCAATAAATGTGTATTTAAAAAAATATTTTTATAGAATATTTTTCCCAGGAATATCACTTCAATAAACGTGAATTTTCAAATAATATTTTTCCAAGGAATATTACTTCAATAAAAGTGAATTTTTTAAGAATATTTTTCCAAGGAATATCACCTTAATAATCGTTCATTTCTAAAGAATATTTTTTAAAGGAATATTACCTCAATAAACGTGGATTTCTAAACAAAATTTTTCCAAGGAATATCACCATAATAAAAGTGAATTTTTAAGGAATATTTTTTCAAGAAATATTACCTCAATAAACTTTTTTTATACCCTACACCACTATGTGGAAAGGGTATTATAAGTTTGTTTTGGTAAAAATTCATGTAACACCGCAAAATATTCGTCGGAAACCCCCAATGTGGTATACCAATCTTCATATTTCGACGAGATAAAGCGATTTTGAGATGTGTGTCTGTCCCTCCATCCGTCTGTCCATTATAAATTGTAATCAAACTCCAGTCCGCAATTATAGACCGATCGGATTCATACCAGAATAGATCCCTATTTTTATTGGTGATAATCGTGACATATTTAGCGGGTGAAATGGACCAAAAACATAATATTTATCCAATTTTGTAGCGACTCTGTAGGTCGAAATAACAGTCCGATCAACGCGAAATTTTAAATAAGGGAAGAGTATATGACAAAGAAGAAGCTTGCAGATTGCGATGACGATCAGATAATATTTAGAGAGTTAAATGGACTACAACTTTTGTGTGAAAATTGTGAAAATTTTTAATATACAACTTATATCTTTAATTTTGGAAGAGACATTCCGTCCACGTAAATAACATTTGGGAGGCCATTTCTTGACCTTTCCATTGATGCCAATTATGTTGATTTACGTGCTCAGATAACAGAGTTACAGCCTAACATATCCAGTTATTTGCTATTTGTAGCGTAATCAGAAGCACGCTATAGGTCGCAACTATAGATCAATAGTCGCGAGATTTTGCACGATGCAAGAGTTTAGGTCGAAGAATATGCCTACAATTTTGGTTGATGAATTCATAATATCTAGTGGGTTAAATGGACCATTAATTTTGTATGAAAAATATAAAAATTATAAATTTCGTCCATATTTTACTTCCAGGAGGGCATGTACCAGCAAAGTAGCCTACATATGGAAAAAGAACTACTGACCTTTCACCTGATGCAAAATGCAATAATGTGTCTTATGGATAACAACGGGCCTTATTTATAATAGGTTCTGTGTAGAATACAACATTTTCCTCCCATGCTACAATTGATCATAATAGAGAAATTCCCAGTATTATTGCAAATTACGTGGAGTCCTAGCATATTAATTATACAATTGAATTTTTATACATACATATGTATGTATGTATATTGCAGTATAGGTCGCTTCGGCAACTTTTTTCAAAATGCACTCGGTGTCGCTACCGTTAAATTTTGTTTTGAAATATTCATTGTGGTGAAGAAACCCACCCCCCTGGCGTATAATTAAATATGAATACATTTGGGAGTCATAAACTTGTTTGCGAGCAAATTATTTGAATTTTAACTCATTATTAGTTGTTTTTTACAGGTTAAAATATATTTTTCATATCACAATACACATATAAAAGGCACACTCTATTGCCTTTTCCCAAAAGCGAATAGTGCAGTGCCTTGCATATAAAAAAATGAATGTGCAAAAAGCAGATTCACCCCAAAAAATGATTCACTGCTTTAGTGCATGCTTGCTTGCTTTTACATTTGTATTCACACGATTCGCAAATGCAGTATGCACAATACTGCATACCACCACACAGTATCGTACCATCTTCTGTTTGAATAAATGAATACATTTGCCAAATTTCGCTTTTTCTTTGAGTTTCTTTAATAATAGGATAAACTAAACTAGTAATTGTTTTTATTGTCTCAACATTAATTTTTTATGTTTATTAACATGTAAATTTGACCAGAAATATCTACTGCTTTTTGTAATGCAACGTGCTTTTTCGAAGGCAGCGTGCAAAAAAAAGGCAACGAGCTCTTGTAGTGTGTTGTGTGTGTGCAATTGGCACACACTCATGAAAGTAAAGGCAAAGCAAGCAATAGCATTAAACAGAGATGGCAATATCAAGCAATGAAAAAATCACGAAATCGCGAATATGCATTAAAAGCGAGTGGCATTTTGCGGACCTCTGATACACAATATCCACAATGAACTATTTTCGAAATACCCTAAAAAGCACAAAATCGCGTGCATTTCCACGCGTATGTATGGTACAAGTGCAGTTTTGTTGGACGATAGATCTTCAATAAATTCCCAACCATTTGTAAATATAATTCGTAGAGTTCAATAAAATTAGAGCAGTGTCCGTTTGTCGAAAATTTCGCCGTCAGATATGACAAATTGCATTGTAATTGGGTATATTTGCAGCGGCTTATATATTTATTTATATTAGGTGTATCTTTTTGGAATATACCTGATATTCACAGAAAATTTATAGATGTATCAGAAGGGGCAAACAATGTCAATTTTCCAACTTTTGAATTATTATTAGAAATGTATAATGATATACATACATAATTGTTCCAAAAACATCCCAGTAGGGACAAGGGAGGTTTCCCTCATGAACGGCGCATAACACACCTCAGTAAAGTTGGCGACATTTTTTGAGTATTTCAGCCATATAAAACTTCTCTAAAAGTGGTGTCATAGGACGCTCCGTTCGGAATCGGCGATAAACTGTAGGTCCCAAGCTTAATGTGATAAGCTTGCAGTATAAAAAAGTTATTTCTTTTGATTTGCTGAAAGCTAATTGCCTTTAAAATGTATTTTCTCTCCATAACAAAACTCCAATAAAACTCAACAAACAAAAACCCAACAAATTCAATTATCAAAAGTATTTAAATGAATATTTAATTTGAAAACTAAATAACATTAAAAATCCATTTCCTTTAAAATAAAATTTTATGCCCAAGAGAAACAAAAACCATTCTCTCCATATCTCTCTCTTATATGTACAATTCCTGCAAGACCTTCATAGCCAACAAAACACATCAAAATTGCATTATTTAAGTGGATAATGAAACAGACATGTCCTACATTTTCATTAAAGAACAGTCATGTAAATGATAAACGAAGTAAAGTTCCTTGCAAATAAGAAACTAGGACAAACCCACAGACATTTGACGTGGTGAGCAGGAAGCACAGACATTAACTTTGTTTGAAAAAACAGAGGACATTAAAGAGGATATGTTCATTGTAAAAAGGATTTGTTCATTGTATCCTTGAACAACTGTGCAACAGCAAGTCAGCAAGCACGTGATGTTTTAAAGCTTCTTTGAGGTTTGTTCTTCTTCTATGCTTGGGCAATTATCATCATGAAAATGCTCTTTTTATGGCTGGTTTATTGTTCAAGGAAGAAGGTTTGCAAAGTTTACAAAAAAGAAATGCTTAAAATTTAGAAAATATAAAAATTTTTCATTAATTCTCTTTCGAGTTGAGCTGTTAGGCCTTTAGAGATACATTGAAAAATTAGGAGTCTACCGAAGTCCCACGCATCCAACCATTACACTACGTTTCACGGGTGGTAAATCCGATCTTCAGGTGTATTAGGATGTTGTTTTTGTGGCAGACGAAGGCAAAGCTTGGTAACTGGTATATATATCGAACTTCATTAGATAAATGTATATGCGAAATTATGTCAGTTAATTGAAACTCCAAACTTTTCCTATAGTCCTGCTTGGTAATCCCATTTTTCAATGTTCACAAATACTATGGTAAGTTTTATTCCTACATCATTAGTAATTGCTCTTCTATATCAGAAGATTTTATTTTTTGATCATCAATTTTTCCTCAGCTCGGGGATACATTTTATTATAGTAATGTATACATTTGAGGATAATAAAATCCATATCAAAGGATAATAATTCAGAACTGCGGGTATAGATGAATATATACACGCCTGTGTATAACATGTGTCATCACTTCCTCTTTTAATCCTAAAAAATTCTTTAATCCACCACACTATAAATAATTTTGTCATATATCTGCTGCAAGTTTTGCCAAAGTAGAGATATATCCATCTCTGGTGGGCCTTCGCATTACCCTCAGCCTTCCACAGTATTAAGTGAAGTAAAGTTGCCTTTAATTTGCGACCCATTTGATAGCTGATGCTATGTTGCCAATGTTCGAAATTACACGTGGGTGTGTACATGTGTGTTTTTGTTTGCCTGCTGGTGGCCGATTTATTTTATTGCTTAAATGCAATCTCTTAGCAACAAAAAAACTGCAACTTTGACTACCTTCAGCAAGCCAACAAAAGCGTCATCAGACCAAGTGCAATGTTTTGTGGTGTTGTAGACACACACAATCACGGCAGAGTCACAGTGAAACAAACCCCACATAAACATTTATAAATATTTACATTTTTTCAAAGGAACCTCCAAGCCTCCAAGCCTCACAGTCATGCAGGAGTGTGACGGCTGTCTCTGATTATAACGTGTGTTCAAAGTCCTATTCTTACATTTTTTCCAGCACTTCTCCTCGCCTCTCTTTATGAGCCATTTGCGTTGTCCTGCCTGTCGTTCGTACGTATGTTTGGTCACTAAGTTTTGCATAGCTCTGCAATATTCATTGTTATTGTTATAGCTCTATGTTGCACACATTAGTTGAGTAGAAGGTGACAGCGAGTCGTCCTTATTTAGAGAGAGTTTAAATAGATGAAGGAGATCTAATGTTATAGATATGGTGTTAGTTAAATATGCGGATAAATGAACGGTAAAATACCGCAAAGCACTGAATGGGAATACTTAAAAAGTCATAAGACATTCATAATACAAAATTATTGCTTTCCCCAAACAGACCTCTAGTACACCATAAATGGTGGCCGGCGGTGGTTATGCCGGTAATAGTGGAAACGTGTTGAGACCAATTTTTTGCCAAATGAAGATAATGAAAGTTATAGAAACACCTACATACATACGTGTGTGATGCCTTAACTAAGCTACGTGGGCATGATGTGCGTAAGCCAGGTTATATCTATTATATGTATGTGGTGCAGTCAACAAATCTTAGACGGGGTAATATACGTTAAATCACTACAAGAATAACCACCTAGACTATATGCGTAGCTTCTTAAGGAATATTTTTCCAAATACCATCAGCAAAATTAGTTTGGATTCCTAAAGAATATTTCTCACATAAGTATCCCAACTATTAAAAGCAGAGGCGGTGGAGTCCTTATCGCAGTTTCTTCCCAGTTTTCATCTGAACAAATTCCTTTGCCTTTAGCGTGTGATATAGAAATTGTTGCTGTTAAAGTGAGTTTAAAAAACGTATCAATTTATATAACTTGTTCGTATGTACCTCCATGTTCTGATAGTGAAATATATATGAAACACATCTCATCTATCCTTTATACTTTTCAATCAGCAAAAACCAACGACATTTTAATATCACTTGGCGATTTCAATTTACCCAATATTATATGGTCTCAGACTAGTGACAATATTGATATTTTACCTATTCAAATTAATGAACGTACCAACCAATTCCTTAGTCCTTTGTTTAGCTTTGGTCTCTCGCAAATTAATAATGTTTATAACTGTTTAGATAAACTCCTTGACTTGGTGTTTGCCAGTCATCCGCGTGATATGCTACTACATAGATGTGATCCTCTAGTCACACCTGAGGATAAATACCATCCTACTTTAATAATAGAAGTCACCTCAGCTCTTTTTGTAAATAAATCTGCCAAAAAATGTTTAGATTTACCTAAATATAGTTTTACCAGAACTAATTATCCCCAATTAAATTCTTTGTTAAATGCCACAGATTGGTCATTTTTTCAATCGGTATCCTCCCTTGATGAGATGATCAACATATTTTACAAAACTTTAAATAATTTGATGTCTAAATCTGTTCCGAAAACATCAATCATTGGTAAATCTGGCCCACCATGGAACTCTCCTACATTATCGAAAGTAAAAAATAAGAAAAATAAACTATACAAAATGTTTAAAAAAACTGGCAATCCTATCGATTTCACTAACTATTCGGTTATGAGATCGAAATATACTTTACTAAACAAACAACTCTATGGAAAATATATAACAAAAATAAAAAACGATTTAATACACAATCCTAAATCCTTTTATGGATTTATAAATAGTAAGCGTCGTTCTAACGTTATCCCCAAAACACTTAAATTCAAATCAATGGTTGCAACTGATGATGAAGGAATGTCTAATATATTTGCATCTTTCTTCCAAACGACATATAGTGATAAGTCACACGTTGACTCCTTTCATTATCCCTACTGTATTCCTGAATATCCCCCTATACAATTACCAACAGTTGACGTGTCTGCAGTTTTAAGTAATTTAAAAAACTTAAAATACTCTACTACTCCTGGCCCTGACGGAAACCTTCATGTATTTTAAAAAATTGTGCAGAACATCTTGCTCTGCCTCTTTCTATCATGTTCAATAAATCTATAAATACTGGTTACTTTCCTTCAATTTGGAAACAGTCTTTCATTATTCCGTTATTTAAGTCGGGGAGTAGAACGGATGCATCCAATTACAGAGGAATAGCTAAGTTAAATGCAATTCCAAAACTATTTGAAAAAATGATAACCGACGTTTTATCATTTCGAGTTTCATCGATTTTATCCAATTTCCAACATGGCTTCCGGAAAAATAGATCCACTATCACAAATCTTTTAGAATTAACAACGATTGTAAATGATGGATTCAGAAATCGGTTTCAGACGGACTGTATTTACACTGATTTTAGTAAAGCGTTCGATAAGGTGAATCATAAACTACTATTGTTGAAGCTATATCTTATGGGCTTCTCCACATCGTCGTTAAATTGGATAGGATCATACTTATCAAACAGAATTCAAGCTGTGAAATTGGGTAGTGCCATTTCTAACAAAATTTATGTGAAATCTGGAGTTCCCCAAGGCAGCCACCTTGGCCCAGTCTTATTTACATTGTTTATCAATGACTTGCCAAATGTAGTGAGAAACTGTAAAGTGTTAATGTACGCGGATGACGTTAAAATTTTCCACTCTTTTAACCATGAATTAGGCCAGTTAGTACTTCAATCTGATTTAGACAATTTTTATAACTGGTGTGACATTAATTTACTGGAACTGAACACCTTAAAATGCAAACATATGTCATTTTTCCGTCTTAGAAAGATACAAAGTAACTATTTTTTGAATTTCTCTAAAGTTGAACAAATAGATTCCATTCAGGACCTTGGTATTCTTTTAGACCACAGGTTGAACTTCAAGGATCACATCTCTTTCATCACATCTAAAGCATATAAAAACCTGGGATTTGTTAAGCGTTGGAGTAAGGAATTCTTAGATCCCTTAGTCACAAAGCAATTGTATATATCCTTTGTTCGCTCCAATCTGGAGTATGGATCTATTATTTGGAACCCTGCATATCCTATTCATGCTAAGGTCATTGAATCTGTCCAAAAGCAGTTTCTTTTGTTTTGCCTGAGAGGTCGTGGTTGGAATTCACAAACTTTACCCTCATATGAACATAGATTAAACTTAATAAAGTTGCCCACATTAAAAAGTCGTCGGACAATGCTAAATGTAACTTTTATTTTAAACGTAATTCATGGCAAAATAATTTCAGATTTTCTATTAAACAGAATCCGTTTTTATGCCCCTATTAGACCCACACGTAATTACTCACTTCTTCATATTAATTATTTTACATCCGATTATGCAAACAACGATCCACTCCGCCGTCTCCTTCTTGAATTTAACAAATTATATAATCTTATAGATCTGTCTGAAAATCGTGAGTCATTAAAAAGAAAATTAATCATATACCTTAACACATAGTTTCTACATCAACGGTTGAAATTAATTCAGTTTTTGTATATAATTAGTTAGAAGTCTAGTCTGTAAGGATTTTGTATCTATAGACTTAAGTAATAAAAAAAAAAAAAAAAAAAAAAAAAAAAAAACTATATGCGTGGATATAGAAGAATCCCCATTATAAATGTGGATTTTTAAAGAATATTTTTCAAAAAGGCATCCCCACTGAAAGCGGAAATTTTTAAAGAGTAGTATCTGCACTATATGCGTGGATTTTAAAAGAATATTTTTCACAAAAATGTCTACACTATAAGCGTGGATTTTTAAAGAATTTTTTTTTCACAGAAATGCCCACACTATAAGCGTGGATTTTTAAAGAATTTTTTCATAAAAATGTCCACACAATAAGTGTGGATTTTTAAAGAATTTTTTTTATAAAAATGTCCACACTATAAGTGTGGATTTTTAAAGAATATTTTCCACAGAAATTCCCACACTATAAGCGTGGATTTTTAAAGAATACTTTTCACCGAAATGTCCACACTATAAGCGTGGATTTTTAAAGAATATTTTTCACAGAAATTTCCACACTATAAGCGTGGATTTTTAAAGAATATTTTTTCACAGAAATTTCCACACTATAAGCGTGGATTTTTAAAGAATATTTTTTCACAGAAATTTCCACACTATAAGCGTGGATTTTTAAAGAATATTTTCCACAGAAATTCCCACACTATAAGCGAAAATTTAAAAAGATAGACATTTTTAAAAACCATCAGTCCAAAAAAAATATTTTTAAAGAATATGTTTAAAGGATCACCTCCACCACAAAATTTAGATTTTTTATGGAATGTTTGTAAGGGATTATCACCAAACCAAGAATATTTTAAAGGATCATCGCCTCAACAAACGTTAATTTAATAAATAATTCTCATGAAAATATCGCAACAAAAAAAGGGGAATTTTGAAGAATATATTTAAAGGATAACGTTTATTTTTTAATAAATAATTCTCAAAAATATATTGCCTCAAAAAACGTGGATTTCTAAAGCATATTTTTCAAAGGATTTCCCCCACACAGAATATTTTTCAAATGATAATCGCCTCAAAAACTTAGATTTTTAAAAAATATTATTCAATGGATAATCGCCTAAACATCATGGATTATTAAAGAAAATTTTTCAAAGGATCCCCGCCTCAAAAAACGTTGATTTTTTAAGAATGCTTTTCAAAGAATAATTGCATTAAAAACGTGAATTTTTAAAGAATATTTATCAAAGGATAAAAACATGTATTTTTAATACTATTTTTCAAAGAATCATCGCCTCAAAAAACGTGGAATTTAAACAATATTTTTCAAAAGGTCATCGTCTCAAAAACGCGAATTTTTAAAGCCTCAGAAAACGTGGAATTATATTGCTCTAATTAATCAAATGGTCATCTTTTCTAAAAACGTGGATTTTAAAGCATATTATTCAAAGGACCTTCGCTCCAAAAAATTTTTCAAAGAATATTTTTAAAACGATGAGAGGATCATATTTTTCAAAGGATTATGACTTCAAAAACGTGAAATTTTAAAGAATTTTTTTAAAGGATCATAGCTTAAAATTCTTAGATATTTAAAGAATATTTGTCGAAGGATCATTGCTTCTAAAACATGGGATTTTAAAGAATATTTTTCAAAGGATAATAGCTTCAAAAACGTGGATTTTTAAAGAATATTTGTCAAAGGATCATAGCTTCAAAACAGTGAATTGTTAAAGAATATTTTTCAAAAGTCCATAACTTCAAAATCGTGGATTTTTAAAGAATATTTTTCAAAGGATGAAAGGATCATATTTTTCAAAGGATCATGACTTCAAAAACGTGAATTTTTAAAGGATTTTTTTCAAAGAATCATAGCTTCAAATACTTGGATTTTTAAAGAATATTTTTCAAACGATCATAGCTTCAAAAACGTGGATTCTTAAAGAATATTTTCCAAAGGGTCAAAACTTCAAAAACGTGGATTTTTAAAGAATATTTTTCAAAGGCTTCCAAATGGTGAATTTTAAAGAATAATTACACAGTGCTACAGTGAAAATTTGCAGGGGTTCTAATGCATAAATTCGGTTTTGTGGGAGTCCACAGAAGACGAAAATACCTTTGGTTTCTTCGGGTCACTTCGGTTTTTCATTTTATAACTTGGATTTTCAACTTTAAACGGACATTACTTCTTTTTTCCACAACCGATTTGAACACACTGTTTTTCATTATAAAGAGAAGAGTAATGCCTTTCGAACAAGCCATAGATTTTTAAAATTGGTTAACAAATGGCTAATTAATAGTGGTTTAAGTGTGACAAAAACGCATTAAAAAACAGTAAAATGTTTTACCTTGTGCTCTAGGCTGCGTAAATGATACCTAACAGTACAAGTATTTACAGTTAGCAAGTAGGAAATTTAATTGGCTTTTCAAAATGGGAAAAAGCAACAACATCCGTTGAAAAATGAATGCGTTATGGCATTTTTTGTGTTTCAACTTTTTGGTTTTTTCTCATATTTTCCTTTATAAATCATTGATGCCTTGTGCGTAATTGTTAAGCAGGATAATCACAATTAGAATCAGACATGCTAAGATACCCATCTTTTATAAAGGAAAATATGAAAAAACCCAAAAAGTTGAAACACAAAAAAGGCCATAACGCATTCATTTTTCAACCGATTTCGTTGGTTTTTCCCATTTTGGAAAGCCAACTAAATTTCCTACTTGCTAACAGTAAATAATTGTACTGTTAGGTGTCGTTTACGCAGCCTAGAGCACAAGGAAAAACGTTTTACTGTTTTTAATGCGTTTTTGTCACACTTTAACCACTATTACTTAACCATTTGTTAACCGATTTAAAAAACCTATGGCTTGTTCGAAAGACATTACTCTCTCCTTTATAATGAAAAACAGTGTGTGCAAATCGAATGTGGAAAAAAGAAGTAATGCCCGTTTAAATTTGAAAATCCAAGAAAGCCCATTTTTCACTACATTTACCGTTATAAAATCAAAACCCGAAGTGACCCAAAGAAACCAAAGGTACTTTCGTCTTCTATGGACTCCCACAAAACCGAATTTGTGCATCAGAAATCCTGCAAAAAAATTTTGTCCACTTTTGTATCACAGTGTTATCAAAAGAAAATCACCAAAAACATTTTTTAATTAAAAAATATTTTTCAAAAGAACATCACCCAAAAAATTTAGGTTTTTAAGGATCTTTTTATACCCTCAGCCTTTAGGCTAGAAAGGGTATATACACTTTGATACGACCAAAAATATGCCTCATCAAAATAAGGGTTTTAGACCCCAAGTATGTTTGGACGAAACTCGTTTCACACAATTTGGAGTCGATTCAGCCATGTCCGTCCATCTGTCCGACTGTCCGTTTGTCTGTCTGGCTGGCTGGTGCGCACGATAACTCTGAACGGATTAACCGATTCGATGCAAATTTTGGGTATCGTAATATTTTGTCCAAACATAGTTTAAGTTCGAAGATGGGCTATATCGGTCCACTCCTTCGGGTACCACCTCCCACAAATGTTCAAAATTTATCTGCAAAATTGTGTGAACGATAACTCTCGAAGGGAGCAATCGATTTGGGAAAAAAATTTGGCACAACGTATTATTCCTTCCATATATAGATCGGGTTCGAATATGGACAAAATTCGGATAAAGTGAAGTTTAAGAGCTTTTCTCGGATCGCCTTGAAATTTTTTTTCGGCAGGTTGTCCTTGCGGCTCCCTTTACGACGGTAAAATTTTTTTTATTGCGCCAGCCCATACTTCCTGAGATATTGGCCTAAAAGTTCCAAGTAACCCTGACGGCACCAACCAAAATGGCAAATCCGCAAGTAATTCTCGGAGGGAGTTTCTGATTGGTGCAGACTTTGCACATCAAATTATTTTATCCAGTTATGTATCAGGTTGGAATATGGGCTATATCGGTCCACTTCTTCTGGTGCCTCCCACACAACATTCGGATAAAGTGAAGTTTAAAAGCTCCTCTCGGATCGTTTTGAAATTTGTTTGCGCAAGTCCATACTTCCTGAGATATTGGCCTAAATGTTCCAATAAACCCTGACGCACCAACCAAAATTGCAAATCCGCAAGATAATTCTCGCAGGGGGTTTCTGATTGGTGCAGACTTTGCACATCATATTATTTCATCCAGTCCTGTGTCAGGTTGGAATGTGGGTTATATCGGTCCACTCCTTCGGTACCTCCCACACAAACTTCGAAAAAAGAAAGTGAAGTTTAAGAGCTTCTCTCGCATCGTTTTCTTAAATATGTTTACAGGATTTAAATAAATATTCACGAAGTATTTTTAAAGAATATTTTATACCCTCACACTTTAAGCTAAAAATTTTGCTACGATCAACATAATGATTTCGAGCCCCAAGTACGTTTGGACGAAACGGGACAATTCAGAGTCGATTTTCTGGCTAGCAGTTGCGCGCTATAACTCTCTAAGGGAATAACCGTTTGGATCCATGTGTTGCTCATCGAAATGTTTCTACTACATATAGATCAGCTTTGAATATGGACTTTTCGTGTAACTCCTACAAAAAAATTCGCAATATTGCTCTCTAAGGACGCGCCTCAGATTCGTTTGAACTTTATTTGCAGCATTGTTGTCCTTGTGGACCCTTTTATGCCGTTACAGTTAGTTTCCAAACGTACATCAAGTTCCAAGGAGTTATATTTTGTGGACAAAAGTTCAAATTTGTTCGAGTTTAAACAAGTTTCCGTTTTGAGATCAATTATGTTCATCCATTCTTTCAAGTAAATGAAATTTTAATGTGGAATCCTTTGATTCTTATTTTGTTAAATAATATTTTTCAAAGGACCAACATCCCAAATACAAAGGTTTTTTCCAAAGGATTTTTAAAGATTTTTTTAATATTATTTAGTTTTTCCCTTTAAATCATCCTATCTATCCTATCCTCTGCACACACTCGATGATTTACTCTATACTCTCATAAATCTTTAATTCCAGGTAAATTCTAATTTTTTTTTTACCTTCCCAAATTTATGTTGTTTTCAATTTTCTTCAATCTTGATGGAAGGAAGATTCATCAAACAAGTTGAAGAAGATTGTTTTGTTATTCCACAAGCTAAGTGAGTTTTACAATGATTGAAGGACATTAGTAGGGGTTTTTGTGTATTTTGTTTTAATGAAACTAAATCGATTTCAACACCAAAAAGGAAAGTTTTCCAACACAATCACTTGGTAACACACAGGAAAACGCACTCGCACACACCAACAACGCAATCATTCTTCCAAAGCAATTTCATTTATAAAGTTTCATTGCCCTAAATTTACTCACATTGAAGATTCTACGTTGATTTATTTTTAGCTTTCCCCCCAAACGAAAGGAAACAAAAACACAAATCACAAAACGTGTTCCAATCTCAGCAGGATGCCAAGTTAAAAATAGCTGATTGTCTCGGTAGGAGGGTGGGTTGTTTGGTTGTTTCAATTTTATGAGATTTGTTTATCATCACTCTCACTCCCCCCACCCCCAAAAAAGGTAAAGGTTGGTTGTACAAAGCCAAACTTTTTTCTGTTGGTTTCTCAGCATCCTTGTTGCTTGGTTCTGCTTTGACGGGTTTCCTTGGTTGTTATTTGTTTTTGGTTGTTATTCTCCAGCAGAAGTAAAGTTTTTTTTGCTCTGTATGTGTGTGTGTCCTGGCAGGCAAGCTTTTTTTATCGTTTATGGTTGCTAATTTCTATAACCTATTTTCAGGCGGTTGTATTTGAATATTAACATCTAATTTTATTTGTCTACGCAGCAACATAGCTCTGCCATAACTTTACCATGGTGTCGGTTTACAAAAGTGGGAAAAACAAAGAGGCTCAGCAGAGAGAAAATGGGAAGTGAGTCATGCATTGCAGGGGGAGGGGAAAAAATGTTGTAATTTTATTTCAAATTTAATGTTTTGCTTTAAGCTGAAATTGTGATATTTATTTGTCAAATAACGTAGAAGTGATTCATGAATTGCAGGGGAGGAAATAAATGTGGTAATTTTATTTTAACTTGAATGTTTTGCTTTAAGCTGAAATTGTGAATTTTATTTTGCAAAACAACGAAGATTCTTTGTTGTTTTGGTGATCTTTGAAAAATGTTGTTGAAGTTAAATTTATCGTTCTGAAGGTTGTTGAAAATTTACAGAATTTTTCAGCTTCCCAAGAAAAAAGAAAATCCGATACAAAACTAAAACTATTAAAAATTATAAAAAAATGCTTTGCCATGCTATGCTATTCTAGCAATTTAGCTTATATTAAAAACAAGATAAATTTATAAATAAATAAATAAACAAATAAATAAATAAATAAATAAATAAATAAATAAATAAATAAATAAATAAATAAATAAAATAAAATAAAATAAAATAAAATAAAATAAAATAAAATAAAATAAAATAAAATAAAATAAAATAAAATAAAATAAAATAAAATAAAATAAAATAAAATAAAATTAAATAAAATAATAAAATAAAATAAAATAAAATAAAATAAAATAAAATAAAATAAAATAAAATAAAATAAAATAAAATAAAATAAAATAAAATAAAATAAAATAAAATAAAATAAAATAAAATAAAATAAAATAAAATAAAATAAAATAAAATAAAATAAAATAAAATAAAATAAAATAAAAACAAAACAAATCAAATCAAATCAAATCAAATAAATTGAAATTAAACAAAATCAAATAAATAAAAATGAAATAAAATAAACTAATTTAAAATTAAACAAAATAAAATAAAAACAAAATCAAAAGCAAAACAAACAATGAAGAACATTAGAAACAACACAAACTTCTTTTCTTTTTTCACTACCTCCAATAAAATCCACAACAATTGGCCAATCATCATTAAAACGATTCTTATGCCACAGTCGTATAATGATGTGATTCTATATTAGCTGCTGCCTTCACGAACGTAAGGAGATCATGAATGTAAGTATTTTTGGTTGGCCATCAATGGCATTGACCACAAAGCAAGTAATTTCTTGCAAACAAAAAATAAATAAATCACAAATTTAATGGCATTTTATTTTATTGTTGTGGTCTCAAAATTGCCTCTTACATTTTGTAAATGCAGTTTTTTATTATTATTTGAGCATAAATATTAAATAATTGAATGTCAAAGTACAATGAGGGAGGAAAATAAGGGACGGAACATATAATTTTAAATATTTAATAAGTCCAACAAAGGAAAAATACAGGAGATTATTTTAAATAATACACATAAAAGAAGTAGCTTTATTTTAACCCTGAAGAACAATTCATGAGGCAATCTGAATTCAATGTATATACACATATATTCGATTTTAAATTAAAAATCGCTTTGAATTAAAGAAATTTACATCATGAAATCAAACATAAATTACTATTTCTATTTATTTATGTAGTTTTCCAAGGATATCAGAAAAAGGCCTCAATTATTTAAATAACATTTAAAAGATTTTTAGAAAGCTAACAACAAAATTTTTATTGTTATAAAAAATTTAATATACAAAAAAAAATTGTTTTTAAATTTTTATGAATTTTCTTGGTTATGTTAAAATTTAAATTAAAATTAAAACAAAAATAAATAAATAAAAATTCCTCAACGAACGATTAGCAGTGGGAAGGATTTGGTTTCGTTTCCAAGTAAAGTTGTTCGGGTTTAGTAAGTGCCAAAGAAATTCTCAATTAAAGTGTTTCTTTGGACACTTATCTATTTGAGCGAACAATTGACACTTGAGTATATAAAGTTTCTTGTTTGAAAACAAGAAACAAGGGAATTGATAAGGATCTGCGGTGGTATCCGAAACTACAGTTTTCTCTGCCATACCCCTTGGTAAAAGTCGCAAAATGTTTCCCACTAATAAAGTTTTTTTAGTAAAATGTTAACACAACTACAATCGGATTAAGCTTGACTATTTTGAAATGCAAAATAAATTTAAAGATTTTTATTTATTTTTCTTTCAACAAACAGATCCTGAATAATTTTTGATAAATATTTTTTTTCGTTTTAATTTAGCTTGGCCGATAGAAATATTGGAAAATTTTACCACATAAAAACCAAAATAAAATTAACTTTATTGCTTTAAAAAATATTCTTTAAAAATCCACGGTTATTGCGGTAATCGTTTAAAAATATGTTTTAAAAATGTTGCTTTGAAAAATATTCTTTAAAAACATTAAATGTGGTAATGCTGCTTTGATAAATATTCTTCAAAAATCCACGCTTATTGTGGTTATGTTGCTTTGAAAAATATTCTTCAAAAATCCACGCTTATTGTGGTAATGTTGCTTTGAGAAATATTCTTTATTGTTGTAATGTTGCTTGGAAAATATTCTTAAAAAATCTACACTTATTGTGGTAATGGTCCTTTGAAAAATATTTGTTAATATTCTCCTAACATAATTTTCCCCCCAAATAACTTTCCCGTCTTAAACAATGTTATTTATTAAACTTTTCCCTTGTACCTAGAATAAAATTCATCCATCTTTCGAAAAACCAGCGTCACGACCAAAAATACCTTGCAAAAAAGTTGTAGAAAAAGTTGTTCTTCCTCAAAAATGTAAAAGATTTTCCATTATGAAATCAATGTCATTCCATTTTTTTTCTAACGGCAAAACAATCAACCCCCACCATTGTTGGTATCCTTGTAACTTTTCTCTCAAATATTGGCAGTTTCTTTAAGGTTTGTTTGTGTAGTATATTTCAGAAGCATTTTAACATGATAACGAGAAAAGATAACGAGAAAAAATAATAACAACATCATTATAATTTTTAGAGAATTTTGATGACAATAATGGAAATTACTTTGTTATGTTTTTTTTTGCATTTTTTACAAGAAAATTGCTGGAGGTTTCTTTGAATGTAATATTTTGTTATTTGTTATGTTATTGAATTAATTGTTATTAAATATTAGGAGGGTTGGCGTTTTTTGTTTGGGATGACGACTTCTAGTCAGGCTTAATCCCATAGTCGTTGTTTTAATATTCTTGTTTATACCCAAGTGTCAACTGCTAGCTCAAATAGATACGTGCGCAAAGAAACACTCTGATCGAGAATTTCTTTGGCACTACCTAAACTCTAGCAACTTCACTTGCAAACAAAACCCAATTTTTCCCACTGCTACGCGTTCGTCGATTCTCGACGAAAAAAACACATAACTTATTTGTTGGTATTGCATACTACAGCAATAAACAACATTTTGTTTTTCAATATAGTCAGGCTTAATCCCACAGTCGTTGTTTTAATATTTTATTAAAACAACTATAATTTATTAGTGGGAAAAATTGGCGATGTTTACCAAGGGGTAAGGTAGGGAAGACTATAGTTTCAGATCTCGCCACAGATCTTCAGCAGTTCCCTTGTTTCTTGTTTTTCAACAAGAAACTTTTTATAGCCAAGTGTCAATTGCTCGCTCAAATAGATACGTGTGCAAAGAAACACTCTAATGGAGAATTTCTTTGGCACGACCTAAACCCGAAAAACTGCACTTGTAACCAAAACCAAATCTTTCCCACTGCTATGCGTTCGTTGATTCTCAGCGAAAAACACATAACTAATTTGGTGGTATTGCACACTACAGCAATAAACAAGATTTCGACGGTGCCCGGTCTCACAATTAGGAGGGTTGGCGTTTTTTATTTGGGATCTCGCACAAATTTAGGTAGTGCCAAAGAAAATTCTCGATCAGAGTGTTTCTTTGCACACGTATCTATAAAAAGATTCTTGTTGAAAAACAAGAAACAAGAGAACTGATGAAGATCTGTGGCGAGATCTGAAACTATAGTCTTCCCTACCTTACCCCTTGGTAAACATCGCCAATTTTTTCCCACTAATAAATTATAGTTGTTTTAATAAAATATTAAAACAACGACTATGGGATTAACCTGACTATTTTGAAAAACAAAATATATTTTAATTATTTTTTTATTATTTTTTAAAAATTTTAAGAAAATATATGTACTTTGTTTTTTTAACTATTTTAAGAAAATATTATTCTTTTAATATTGTTGGAAAGTCATAGTATTTTATAAAGTACTAGCTGAACCCGGTGCGCTTTGCTGCCCCGACTACGACAAAATATAATGGAGTGCATAATTATATTAACCTTTTTAATATTTTAGCGCATAAATATAGGAGATAGGAAGGCGTTATATACCTATTCAGGGTTGTTACGGAGCTACTATGGTATTTTTGTATGTTTCAGGAGGTTACACTCTTCGAAAGCCTTCCCTTCCCCTATAAGTATTCCTAATGATTTAGATATATCATAATAAAACATAAATCTTAAGAAGTATCTCAAAGATATGAGACTTAATAGCTGTAGCCTTGGTCAATTCCTTACCAACTATAAGTACTAGTGTAAATAATGATGACTCCTACTGACTGCTAAGTCTTCAAAATTTCATTGAAATTGAACATACGTAACAAAAACATGAAATCGACCGAAAATATATATGGGAGCTATATTCCTATATGCACCGATCTCGATATAATTTGTCAAATTTATTTTTAGACCAAATCTCGTCTCACATTCCAAATTTCATTTAAATTGAACATACATAGCGTGTTTTATGCATAAAATACAGAAAATCAGCCGAAAACATATATGGGAGCTATATTCAAATCTGAACCGATTTCGATATAAGTTGTCCCATTTATTTCTAGAACGAATTCCGTCAAGCTTTCCAAATTTCAGTGAAATTGGACATATATAGTGTGTTCAAATCTGAACCGGTCTCGATATAATTTGGCACATTTATTTTTGGAACAAATTCCGTCACACATCCCAAATTTCAGCGACATTGGACACATATAGCGTGTTTGGTGCATCAAATGCGGAAAATCGGCTGAAAATATATATGGGAGCTACATCCAAATCTGAACCGATTTCGATATAAATTGGCACATATATTTATTTCAGCGAAATTGGACATATATAGCGTGTTTGGTGTATAAAATAAGGAAATCGGCCGAAAATATATGTATATGGGAGCTATATCCAAATCTGAACCAATATCGATATAATTTGGCACATTTATTTCTAGAACAAATTCCGTGAAACATTCAAAATTTCAGCGAAATTGGACATATATAGCGCATTTGGTGCATAAAATAAGGAAGTCGGCCGAATATATATGTGTATGGGAGCTATATCCAAATCTGAACCAAACTCGATATAATTTGGAACATTTATTTCTAAAACAAATTCCGCCACACATTCCAATTTTCATTGAAATTGGACATAAATAGCATGTTTGGTACATAAAATAAGGAAACCGGCCGAAAATATATGTATGTGGGAGCTATATCCAAATCTGAATTTTTGGAGGTACCTCCGGGTTTGATGCTATATCTCCTGATCAACACGAAATTTCAAAAAACGATATAGCCTATTTTCATTCCAGGCCATGTAGCAATGTACCCTTAACATTTCAGTAAGATCTGTTCAGCGGTTTTCGAGTCTATAAGGCACAAACAAACAAACAGACCAACAAATTTCAATTTTATATATACACTAGCTGAACCCGGTGCGCTTTGCTGCACGACTACAATAAAATATAATGGAATGCCATAATTATATTAATGTTTTTAATATTTTAACGAATAAATATAGGAGATATGAAGGCGTTATATACTTATTCAGGGTTGTTATGGAGCTACTATGGTATTTTTGTATGTATAAGTATTCCTGCTGATTTAGATATATGATAATAAAACATAAATCTTAAGAAGTCTCTCAAAGATATGATACTTAATAGCTGTAGCCTTGGTCAATTCCTTCCCAACTATAAGTACTTGTGTAAATAATGATGACTTCTACTTTTACTGTCTTCAAAATTTCATTGATACGTTTCATACATACGTAACAAAAACATGAAATCGACCGAAAATATATATGGGAGCTATATTCCTATATGAACCTATCTCGACAGAATTTGTCAAATTTATTTTTAGACCAAATCCCGTCTCACATTCCAAATTTCATTGAAATTGAACATACATAGCGTGGTTTGTGCATAAGATACAGAAAATCAGCCGAAAATATATATGGGAGCTATATTCAAATCTGAACCGATTTCGATATAATTTGTCCCATTTAGTTCTAGAACGAATTCCGTCAAGCTTTCCAAATTTCAGTGAAATTGGACATATATAGTGTGTCCAAATCTGAACCGGTCTCGATATAATTTGGCACATTTATTTATGGAACAAATTCAGTCACACATCCCAAATTTCAGCGACAGTGGACACATGTAGCGTGTTTGATGCATCAAATACCAAATCCAAATCTGAACCGATTTCGATATAATTTGGCACATTTATGTCTAGTCCAAATCCCGTTACGCATTCCAAATTTCAGCGAAATTGGACATATATAGCAAGTTTGGTGCAAAAAATACAGGAAATCGGCCGAAAATATATACAGGAGCTATATCCAAATCTGAACCGATTTCGATATAATTTGGCACATTTATTTTTAGACCAAGTTCTGTAACACATTAGAAATTTCAGCGAAATTTGACATATATAGCGTGCTTGGTGCATAAAGTACAGGAAATCGGCCGAAAATATATATGGGAGCTATATTAAAATCTGAACCGATCTCGATATAATTTAGCACATTTATTTCTAGAACAAATTCCGTCAGACATTCAAAATTTTAGCGAAATTGGACATTTATAGCGTGTTTGGTGGATAAAATAAGGAAATCGGCCGAAAATATATGTGTATGAGAGCTATATCCAAATCTGAACCGATTTTGATATAATTTCGCACGTTTATTTCCAGACCAAGTTCCGTCACACATTCTAAATTTCATTGAAATTGGACATAAATAGCATGTTTCGTACATAAAATAAGGAAATCGGCCGAAAATATATGTATGTGGGAGCTATATCCAAATCTGAAATTGGACATATATAGCGTGTTTGGTGCATCAAATGCGGAAAACCGCCCGAAAATATATATGGGAGCTACATCCAAATCTGAACCGATTTCGATATAATTTGGCACATTTATTTCTAGACCAAGTTCTGTAACACATTCCAAATTTCAGTGAATTTGGACATATATAGCGTGTTTGGTGCATAAAAAAGAAATCGGCCGAAAATATATGTAGATGGGAGCTATATCCAAATCTGAAAGAAACTCGATATACTTTGGCACATTTATTTCTTAAACAAATTCCGCCACACATTCCAAATTTCATTAAAATTGGACATAAATAGCATGTTTGGTATATAAAATAAGGAAATCGGCCGAAAATATATGTATGTGGGAGCTATATCCAAATCTGAACCGATTTGAATAAAACTTAGTAAATTTATTTCTACACCAAATTCCGTCACACATACAAAATTTGGAGATTGTATCTGTAATAGTTCTAAAGATATTTGCACACAAAATCTAAATTTTTTGGAGGTACCTCCGGTTTTGATGTTATATCTCCAGATCAAAGCGAAATTTCAAAAAATGATATAGCCTATTTTCATTCCAGGCCATGTAGCAATGTACCCTTAACATTTCAGTAAGATCTGTGCAGCGGTTTTCGAGTCTATAAGGCACAAACAAACAAACAAACAGACAAACAAATTTCAATTTTATATATATAGATAGATATATATTTTAATTAGGAGGGTTGGGATGACGACTTCTATTTTGTTTTTCAAAATCAGTCAGGCTTAATCCCATAGTCGTTGTTTTAATATTTAATTAAAACAACTATAATTTATTAGTGGGAAAAAATTGGCGATGTTTACCAAGGGGTAAGGCAGGGAAGACTATAGTTTCAGATCTCGCCACAGATCTTCATCAGTTCCTTTGTTTCTTGTTTTTCAACAAGAAACTTTTTATAGCCAAGTGTCAATTGCTCGCTCAAATAGATACGTGTGCAAAGAAACACTCTGATCGTCAGCTCGGTGAACAAAGAAAAAACTTCAACTTCTCATTGAAATTTTTTCTTTGTTCACCTTTAAACTTCGAGCTGACGATTGATGTTTGGGTACAAAAAGTTTTTTGTTGAAGAAATTATTGAAAATTGGAGAATATCCACAAAGAAGAAACAAAGGAACTGATCAGATCCAGTGGCGTGGATCGAAACTAGTCTTCCCTGCCTTGGCGAACAATGCTGTACTAATAAATTATAATAAATAATAAAATAGTTGTTTTAATATAATAAAACAACAACAATGGAATTAAGCCAGACGATTTTGAAAATACAAAATGGCATCAGCTATCCCAATAAAGAACGGCGCCACCAATGTTCTATTTTATTTTACTTTAATTTTATTTTATACTAGCTTAACCCGGTGCGCTTCGCTACCCCGACTAAGTGAAAAATTAATGAATGAGTCCTACGTAGGTCACATTTACAAATTTTATATACTCTAACACTCCTGAGTCCACTCTCTCCTTTAAAGAAGATAATTAAATTAGGAACAACAATAAAATTGAGCACCTTAAGCATGAGGATACTTGTAATTTATTCAGTCTATTGGGACATCTTAAATTATTCTTAGGATAACTGCTTCTGTTATTGATAATTTTTACTCCAATATTGATAGAGATATGCCAATAATGATAAAAACTTCATTGAAATGGGACGTATATATCAAATCAAATACATGAAATCGGCCGAAAATATACATGGGAGCTATATCTAAATCTGAACCGATTTCGAAATATTTTGGTACAATTATTTCTAGGCCAAATTCCGTCGCACATTACGAATGTCATTGAAATCGGATATATACTGCGTAATTGGTGCATCAAATAAATGAAATTGGCCGAAAATATATATGGGCGCTATATCCAAATCTGAACCGATTTCGATATAATATTGAACATCTATTTCCAGGCCAATATTCGTCATAATTTCCAAAAGTCATTGAAATCGTACATATACAGCGTTTTTGGTGCATTAAGGTCATCAATTCCGACGAAAATATATATGGGAGCTATATCTAAATCTAAACCGATTTCGATATAATTTGGAACATCTATTTCTAGGCCAATATCCGTCACATATTCCAAATTTCAACGAAATTGGATATAATAGCGTGTTTGGTGCATAAAATACAGGAAATCGGCCGAAAATATATATTGGAGCTATATCCAAATCTGAACCGAAATCGATATAATTTGGCACATTTATTTCTAGACCAAGATCTGTAAAATATATATAGGAGCTATATCCAAATCCGAACCGATTTCTTTTTAAATTGGCACATATATTTCCAGGCCAATATCCATCACATATTCTAAATTTCAGCGAAATTAGACATATATAGCGTGTTTGGTGCATAAAATAAAGAAATCGGCCGAAAATGTAGGTATATGGGAGCTATATCCAAATCTGAACCGATCTCGATATAATTTAGCACATTTATTTCTAGAACAAATTTCGTCAGACCCTCCAAATTTCAGCGAAATTGGGCATATATAACATGTTTGGTGCATAAAATGTTGAAAATCGGCCGAAAATATATATTGGAGCTATATCCAAATCTGAACCGATTTCGATATAATTGGGCACATTTATGTCTAGACCAAATTCCGTTACACATTCCAAATTTCAGCTAAATTGGACATATATAGCGTGTTTGGTGCATCAAATGCAGAAAATCTGTCGAAAATATATATGGGAGCTATATCCAAATCTGAACCGATTTCAATATAGTTTGGCACATTTATTTCTAGACCAAATTCCGTTACACATTCTAAATTTCAGCGAAATTGGACGTATATAGCGTGTTTGGTGCATAAAAAAGAAATCGGCCGAAAATATATGTAGATGGGAGCTATATCCAAATCTGAATCAAACTCGATATAATTTGGCACATTTATTTCTAAAACAAATTCCGCCACACATTCCAAATTTCATTGAAATTGGACATAAATAGCATGTTTGGTACATAAAATAAGGAAATCGGCCGAAAATATATGTATGTGGGAGCTATATCCAAATCTGAACCGATTTGAATAAAATTTAGTAAATTTATTTCTACACCAAATTCCGTCACACATACAAAATTTGGAGATTGTATCTGTAATAGTTCTAAAGATATTTGCATACAAAATCTAAATTTTTTGGAGGTACCTCCGGTTTTGATGCTATATCTCCAGATCAACGCGAAATTTCAAAAAATGGTATAGCCTATTTTCATTCCAGGCCATGTAGCAATGTACCCTTAACATTTCAGTAAGATCTGTTCAGCGGTTTTCGAGTCTATAAGGCACAAACAAACAAACAAACAAACAAACGTACAAACAAATTTCAATTTTATATATATAGATTATTTTAATTCAATTTAGTTTTTCAAAAAAACGCCAACCCTCCTAATTAATTCAATTTATTTATTTTATTTCATCTTTTTTTATTTATTTTTTAATTTTATTTGCTTTTTATTTTATTTTATTTCTTTTTATTTTATTTTATGTTATTTCAAATTATTTTATTTCATTTTATTTTATTACATTTCATATTATTTTATTTTTATTTCATCTTCTCATATTTGTTTTTATTATATTTTATTTTATTATATTTTATTTTATTATACCCTCAGCCTTTAGGCTAAGGAGGGTATATACACTTTGATACGATGAAAATGCGCCTCATCGAAATAATGGTTTTAGACCCCAAGTATGTTTGGACGAAATGTGTTTCAGACAATTTGGAGTCGATCTAGCCATGTCCGTCCGTCTGTATGTCTGTCTGTCCTGCTGGCTGGAGCGCACGATAACTCTCGAACGGATGAACTGATTCGGTTCAAATTTTGGCTTTCGTAATATTTTGCCCAAACTTAGTTTAAGTTCGAAGATGACCTACATCAGTCCACTCCTTCCGGTACCTCCCCCACAAAAGTTGGAAAATGTTCGGAAAGTTTGTGCGCACGATAACTCTTGAAGGGAGTGACCGATTGGGTCCATACTTTCTACTACAGACTCAATCGGTCCACCCCTTCGGGAACCTCCCATACAAAATTTCGGAAAAGTTTAGTCTAGGACCTGCTCTCGAATCGCTTTGATTTTTGTTGTAGCAACTAGTATTCACTGTAGCCCATACGACGGTACACGTTTCATCAGGGGCAAGTCCACACTTCCTGAGAAACTAGCCTTAAAAGTGCAAAAAACCCTATGACACCGTGTGTAGTGGTTGGAGTGCAAGATATCTCTCGAACGGATCTACTGAGTCGTTCCAAAATGTGGCCTTCGCAATATTTTGTGCAAACTTAGTTTAAGTTCGAAGACAAGCCATATCGGTCCACACCGTCAGGTACCTCCCCCAAAAAACTTCAAAAATGTTCGGAAAAGTTGTGCTCACTATAACTCTTGAATGGAGTAACCGATTTGGTCCATACTCTACACATCCCAATATATCTACCAAATATATATAAGGTTTGAATATGGACTATATTTGTATACTCCTTCGGGTACCTCCCACACAAAATTTCAGATAAGTTCACCTTAAGAACTGCTCTGGAATCACTTTGATTTTTGTTAAAGCCGCTTTCATTCGCTGCCTCAATTACGATGGTAAAAGTTTTTTCAGGGGCAAGTCCATACTTCTTGAGAAAACAGCCCGAAAAGTGTAAAAAAAACCCTCTATGGCACCATGTAGTGGCTGGAGAGCACGACGACTGTCGAACTAAAAATACTGAATATTAGATGAAATTCGAAGGTGGTGCTTATAGTTCCACTCCTTCCGGTACCTCCACAGAAAAATCAAAAATATTAGCTAAAATAGTACGCGCGATATCCCATAAACAGTAAAACCCGGTTATGGATCTGTGCGAGGACACCTTGAAATTTTTTACCTAGTGGTCCTGTTTACAGCGATATCATGTTTTTCGTAGGCAAGTACATGCATCCTGATATAATGGTCCAAAACCTTTGAATTATATGGTAAACAACTGAAACGACATGTTGTCCCGATATGTATCGAGGGGAATGACACCCAAAATAAGAACCACTTTCAAAATGGAATATATCAGTTTATTCCTTTAGATACCGCAAAACTTTTTGAGCTTCTATCCAAATCCATATTTTTGTCGGTTCATACGCCCAACATTTTCAAAACCTCTTAAATATATACGTTTTTTGGAAAAAAAGTGTTTGAATTCACACAGGTTGAGGGTATATCTCTGTCGGCAAAGCCGACTGATCCTTTTTTACTTGTTTTATTTTTTTATTTTAAATTATTTTATTTTATTTAATTTAAATTATTTGATTTTGTTTAATTTCAATTTATTTTATTTCTTTTTATTTTATGTTGTTTTATTTTATTCTATTCTATTTTATTTTTATTTCATTTTAATTTATTTTATTTTAGTTTATTTTATTTTATTGTTATTTTATTTTTCTTTTACTTCAATTTATTTATTTTATTTCATCTTCTTTTGTTTATCTTTTATTTTTATTTAATTTTATTTGCTTTTTGTTTTATTTCATTTTAGTTTATTTTATGTTATTTCAATTTATTTTATATTATTTTATTTTATTTTTATTTCATCTTCATTTACTTATTTTTTTCTTTTATTTTATTTTATTTCATTTTATTTTATTTTATTTTATTTTATTTTATTTTATTTTATTTTATTTTATTTTATTTTAATTCTTTAAGCACACCATATTCTACATATTTTACGGGCCTATCATTGTATTAAGTGTGCGTGAAACGTTCACTGTACCATGCTAGCACTAATTTATACCCCACAGAACACCCCTATACCGTCAACCCCACTCTCACTTTCTTAAAAATATATTATATCAAAAGTAACTGTTACTTGTTGAGCAAAACATGGTCCCATGTTATTACGCACATGTCAACTTTGATGTTTCTGTTCTTGTTCTTCTTAGATGTTTGATTAAAAAGAAAACAATGTAAAAACAACATCCCATCATCAAAGACATCAACAGGAAACACCACATAAATACATTTTCCCATTAAATCATAAAATAGAAGAGGCAACTAAACAAACATGCAAGTGCTTGCCAAAATTTGCCACGTACAAAACCCAGACACAGCATGTATGTATGTACGTACATAAATGCTGCAGCTGTATTTATGAATAACAGGAACAAAAACAAACTAAACACAAAAGGGGTATTTTACTTTCACAGTTTGATGAAACAACAAAGCAGTCAGCAACAGGAACAACAATAACAACGTCATCATCACTGCTTGTGAGTTAACACAATGTAACAAAGTGTTGGTGTATGTTATTGAGAGTTCTATGTTTTGGGGAGAGTTAAGTAACATTTGGGAGTAATAATAAGGTGAGGGAGTCCATATTAATGCATTGTATTGCCATAAAGTTGATTCGGTAAGAAATTCTTGCGGCTGGAATTCACTTTGGCAGTTAGGGAGACTGAGTTAATTCATTGCATGGTATAGTTGTTTCGGTAAGAAATTCTCTGGGCCTCAATTGAATTCGGCATTTATAAGGAAAACTAATATGAAAAAGTATAATATTTGTTTTTGTTGTTACCATAATGATCGTGGTTGAGCATACACATACATACATATGTGTTATTCTTTCCCCACATTGAGTACTTCACTTTTGTTGTTGTTGTTTTTACGGGGGACTTTGAATACCATATTGTGTATGTGAAGCACTTGCTTCATGGGGTGACTATTTTCTCTTGATTATGTTATAGTATATCAATAAAATATTAAGGCTCTTATGCATGGACCTGTTTGTGCATGGACGGTGGGATTTTACAGTGTGTGGTTAAGGTGTTGTTACGGTTATTGTATATCAATAAGATTTAAAATATTCATTGCGGGAGCCTTTTATGAGAGTAGAGTTGAAGTAAAAATTATATATTGCGTTGTTATTGTTATTTTGTTGTTACAGAATATGACCCTTAAAGGTATAATGCAAGAATTTCTATCTAAAAGTGTTAGCGTTTTCACGACCGGAAATCTAATACAACTTTAATTTTTTATAGGGAAAAATAGTAATAATTAATTAACTTGTCAAATCTTGATATATATGTATGTATATGTAAATCAATAAGGAAAAACGTCTTATTGGGCCCTTCGCGTTTCTGATTCATGGGATTGTACTGAACAGAAAAGTCCACCAGACTGTATGTCTACGGTAAAAATCGAGGTTCCTGATCGCCCCGGCCTAATATTGAAAATATATTTTCAGCTCACCGAAAATAATCCATACATTTTATTGGTAGGAGAGAGAGAGCTTATTTTAACACTACCGCCTCTTATAACCTCCCCCGCTGTAATTATGTTTGTGAAGAAGTTTGGCAAAAACAAATTATGTATGAGTGGAGTGAGTGTGTGTGTATGTTGTGGTTAATGTCTTGATGCTGTTATGGCATATCAATTTATTGAATGATGTGGTATTATGTAACTGTCTTGTGTGTAAATAACGATTACCTGGGGCTGTAGCGGATGGTTTGCGGACACATAAAAGTTTACACATACATTATACATGTTTGCGAATGCTTCAAAATGTGCTTTAAATATCGCTTTAATTACAAATTGTAATTTAATGAAACAAATTTAAGTAATGGAATGAAAATAATAACTCCTTTAGAGTAAAAATTGTGCGTTTGTATTGAGAAAATCATTACTTCATTAAACGAAACAAAAAACTTTATCCACATGTTTTGGAAAAAAAAGAAGGCACAATGGTAGATTTTCTTATGTCAAGGAAGATGTAAATTAAAGGTGAATACATAAGGCTTATTTTTACGAAAACGGAATAACTGTAAAAGAAATGAAAACTCGGAAAAATTTTTATTGCAATTTAGTTTTATTTCAATAAAATCTAGAAAAATATCATAGAACATTGGTGGCGTCGTTTTTATTGGGATAGCTGATACAATTTTGTTTTTTTTTTTTCAAAATAGTCTGGCTTAATCCCATTGTTGTTGTTTTATTATTTTAAAACAACTAATTTATTAGTGGAAAAAGTTTGGCATTGTTCGCCAAGGGGTAAGGCAGGGAAGACTACTTTCGATCCACGCCACTGAATCTCATCAGTCCCCTTGTTTTTTGTTTATGGATATTCTCCACCGAAGTTATTTTTCAATAACTTATTCAACAAAGAACTTTTTATACCCGAACATCAATCGTCAGCTAGAAGTATAAAGGTGAACAAAGAAAAAACTTCAATGAGAAGTTTTTTCTTTGGCAACCTCACACAACTCCGACGAAAGTGTTTGCGAAACAAACCACACCTTATTCACTGTTTGTTTCTCAAACACTTTCGTTGGAGTTATGTGAGGTTGCCAAAGAAAAACTTCTCATTCAAGTTTTTTCTTTGTTCACCTTTATACTTCGAGCTGACGATTGAACGTCATTTAAAAACAGAAGTGAAAAAAAGGAAAAAGTCAACATTTTCAAAAAAAAAAAAAAAAAAAATCAAAATGTTTTTGAAAAACCTACAAAAATAGTGTTTACATTACAAATTCCAAGTTTAAAAAATGTTTTTTTTTAAATTCCATGTTTTGGAAATTAAAAAAATATATATTCTTACAGAATATTTTTATCTTTCCGATAAAAATCCAAGTATTGGAAGAAGTTTTTTTTCAAAAATCCAACTTTTGGAAAAAATCAGTATTTGGAAAAAAATTCGAAAAACTCACACTTTGAAAATCCTTTTAGAAAAAATTCTAGGAAATTTAAAACGAAACTTTTTAACAATATAAATTTTTGGAGAAAAAAACAACGGAAGCGATTGAAAATATATTAAAAATTTACCTTTAAGAAAACATGTGTAACAAATCCACGTTTTAAAAATATTTATTTAGAATACACATTTCATAAAATATCTTTTAAAAATCAACGTTTTCCAAAAAATTTGTCGTAAAATAACATTTATAAAAAATTTTTTGAAGTTTGGAAAATTTTGTTATAAAAAATTGACGTTGTGCAACTTTTTTCTTTGAAAAATTTATGTTTACGAAAAATTTCTTATAAATCCACTTCTTGGTGGATTTTTGAACTGAATTCTGAATTCTTTCTTTAAATAATTCATATTTTGGACAAATTTTCTTTACAAAATTCATATATAAATATGCATTTAGGAATAAATAAATAATAAAATAAGAATAAATAAATAAAAATAAAATTGACGTTTTGATAAATGTTATTTGTTTTTTTCTTTAAAAAAGGCCACCTTTTGGAAAATGTGTATTTAAAACTAAATTTTTTAGAAATGATTTCTTTAACAATTCAATTGCTTAGAAATGGTTTCTTTAAAACTTAATTTTTTAGAAATAGTTTCTTTAAAACTCCGAAAAAATTTTTCTTTAAATACTTAAAAATGTTTCGCCAAAACTCCATTTCTTGAAAAAAAAAAAATCTTTAAAAATCACATTTTTTTGCAAAAATAAGTCTTTAAAAGAATCCAAATTTTTGAAAAAAAATTTTCTTTTTTTTAGGAAATCCCAGTTTGGAAAACAATTTGTTTACAAATACACTTCTTGGAAAAAATTCTTTCTTGGAAAAATTCTTTGGAAAAAAATTCTTTCTTTCTTTTTTGTAGAAAAAAATTCTATAAAAAATCTAAGTTTCTTGAAAAAAATTTTTTACAAAATACAATCTTGTGGAAAATTTTCTTTAAGAAATCATATTTTTAGAATTTTTTTTAAAAATCCACTTTTTTGAAAAGCAATCTTAAAAATCCAAGTTTTTGTGATAAAACTCTTTAAAAGATCCGTGTTTGTGAAAAAAAAATCATTTAAAAAAAATATTTGGATAAAAATTAAAAAATTTCAAATTTTAAAAAAATATAGATAAAAAACTGAAAAAATTTAACAAATTCACGTTTCTAAAAAAAATCTTTATAAAAACCACGTTTTTGAAAAAAATCTTTACAAAACGCCGTTTTGAAAAGAGTTCTTTACAAAAGCCAAGTTTTTAAAACAAATTCTTTAAAAATCAACGTTTCTGGAGTTTTTTAAACATCCACTTATTTGGAAAAAAATTCTTTAAACATTAAAGATGTATTCAAAGAACAATGTTTTTGGAAAATATTTTTTTAAAAAAAAATCCACGGTTGTTGAGACAATTTCTTTAAAAAATGTACGGTTTTAGAATAAAAATTCTTTAAAAGTATTTCTTTTTGAAAAATATTTCTTTACAAATCTACGTTTTTTTAAAAAAATCCTTTTAAAAATCCAAGTTTTTCAAAAACTTCTTTTGTCCAAAATATCTTTAAAAAATCCAGGTTTTTTGGAAAATAAAATTCTTTAAAAAATCAACGTTTTTGGAAAAAAAAATCTTTAGAAATCCACGTTTTTGGAAAACTATTTACATAATTTTTTTTCAATAAATTCCACGTCTTTTGACAAATATTTGAATACAAATTTCTTAAAGAAATTCTCGTTTTAGGATTTTTTTTAAATCTACGTTTTTTTTTTTTTTTTTTGAAAAATATTTCTTAAAAACAAAATTTTTTAAAAAAAAAATCCTTTAAAAAAGTTCGGTTCTTTGAAAAAATTTCCTTAAAAAACAACATTTGAAAAAATAAACATTTCTTTAGAAAATATACATTTTGGAAAATTATTTGGAAAAAAATTCATTAGAAAATCCACGTTTTAAAAAAATATTATTAAATCATATTTTTTGGAAAAAAATTGGATAAAAATTTCTTACAAAATTTTCAAAAATATTTTGATAAAAATTTCTTTAAAAATGTACGCTTTCGAAAAAAATCTTTGAAAAATCCAAATTTTTGAAAGAAATATTAAAAAAAAAAAACAAAATCCACGCTTTTTGAAAAAAAAAATAAAATCCACGTTTTTTGGGAAAGAAAAATTATTAGTGTTTTATTTAACTTCCCAGCAAAAATTCGGATCCGTTAGTCATTACGTAACCCATTACAAAGTAATGTAAACAAGCTCATTTTCGCATTACAAGTAATCTGAAAAGTAATGGGTTACTTCTTAAAAAATTTACAAGGCAAACCTACTTATTTTACTCCTCACTAAGTAATGAGGACGGTGGCACAGTGTGTGTGTCGGACTATAAATCCTAGGGTTGTGTGTTCAACGCTCACCGTCGGCACGCGAGTTTTTGTTAATTAAAAAATAATAATTCGTGGTACACATGTGCACTGCACATTTAAGTTCTAAAGCAACCCTTAATATTCGTGTGCGTGGCACAGTGTGTAGAGTCTTTGGCTAGAAATCAGAGGGTTCGTGGGTTCAATTCGGACACACAGCGAAATAAAATAAAGTAAAATAAAAGTAAGATGTATGTGATGAAATTAAAAACAAATCCTCTACATCAACTGTTCTAAAAATAGATTTTTTTTCACCTTACTTTTCAACTTCTAGTGGCCACATAATAACTAGATATTCTAGTGGTCATAAAATAACTAGAAACTGAGTGCGACATGCCCTTGCAAAAACAATGGGGAAGAAAGGGGGTTTGTGAGTAGTTTCGGCTGCCAAAAATCCCTTACAAAACCCATGATTTTGGGAGGACTTTTTTGCTGGGTTGCTTTGGTGTCTGCTTAGTTCAAATCTAGTAACTCATTTTACAAACAGTTGCAGTTGACCAATGAAACTAAAACTTTGCACACTTTTCAGATTTGGATGACAATACACGAATTTGAAATCAATTTTTCCTTATAGCTCGCATATAGCGGTACACCCCGATTTCAGGAATTTTGAGGATTTTATATTCATTTTTTGCTCTAATTGGCTGTAACTTGGCAATTAGAGCTCCCACCCAGCAAAAATCCTCATTACAAACCTCCTTTCCCACCTATTATTTTAACCAGGGAATGTCGCGCGATATATCTGGTTATTTTGTAACCACTGAAATAAGTAGTCAGAATCTACTCAGTATCTACTTATTTCAGTGGTTACAAAATAACCAGATATTTCGCGCAAAATGCCCTTGTTAAAATAATGGGTGGGAAAGGAGGTTTGTAATAAGGATCTTTGCTGGGCAATGGTAGAGAAACTTCCTCACTAAAAATGTTGGACAAAGGTCAAGGTTTTGGTATAGCCTCCATATATTTTAAGGATTTTGTCTTGATTTTCAGCCGAATTGGCTGAAACGTAGCATTTGGAATTCCCAATGGTACAGAAACTTCCGCACCAAAAATTGTGGACATAAGTCCAGGTTTTGGTATAGCCCCAATATAGCGGTACGGCCCGATTTCAAGTGTTTTAAGGATTTTATTTTCTCATTTAGGCCGAATTGGCTGAACCTCCACCAAAAATTTTAGACATAGGTCCAGGTTTTGGTATTGCCCCCATATAGTGGTACCACCCGATTTCAAGTGTTTTAAGGATTTTATCTTCATTTTTAGCCAGAATTGGCTGTAACTTGGCATTTGGATTTCCCAATGGTACAGAAACTTCCCCACCAAAAATTATGGACATAAGTCCAGGTTTTGGTTATGAGGTCAAAACAATTAATTACTAAAAATTAAAAATAATAAATAATTAAAAAATTAAGTTACAATGTTTTATTTATAAATATACTTAAAACTAGAAAAAACTCATGGTGAAATCTCTCAAATAATTTCAAATAATGCATTTAAATTAAAAATGGTGATAAAATTATACGGCAAGCGTTTTATTTGGAAATTCCATCATGACAAATTATTTTCTAGTTCTAAATGCATTTATAAATAAAACACTGTAACTTAATTTTTTATTTTCTTTTAAATCATCAGTTTTCTTCAAATATTTAAATTTTCCCCAAATTTAAAGTTTCCATATAAATAAATAGAATTTAAGATCGTCGATTATTATTATTATTTATTATTTATTAATAGATTGATAGTTTTACAATTTGTACAGTTTCAAATAAATATACATACATGTGTATATAATGATAATTCCAATCTATTTCTGGCATAGCGAAAAATCTGTTTGCCATTACTTATATTGTTTACATACATTTATTACAAGTTAAATTCATTTAATATTAATGTTCTATAATTAATACAACATTTTAGGTATGAATATAGAGCTGAAAAATTCGTGCCATTTAATATACTTAATACTTCATTTAAATCAGGAGTAATTTTGTTGAAAAAGTTTTTTCTGAATTCCTTAAAAATTGGACAGACACCAATAAAATGAAACGTATTTTCAGGTTCATTTCTATTGCAAATTGTGCAGATACCATCACTAAGATTCGTAAATGACCTTGAATTCAAATTAAGAAGACCACCTCTAGCTTTTATAATCAGGCTTTTTGCCCGTGCAGAAAAGTTGGCAGTAAGTTCAGGAACCATGCTATAGTCTAGTTGAGAATAAAGATCATGGAACTGAGAACTTCTGGCACTCGATTCAAATTCTAATCTTTCTTTTGTTTTTAAAACATCAATAATTTCATTATAATATGTAGACAGAGGTAGACTATTATCGGGAGCTTGAAAATCCAACTTTCGGCATAATTTTGACCATTCACTTGCCCATGATATGTTAAGCTCTAATATTCTCTCTGCTAGAATTCGCGGTAGTCGGTTAGCATTGAGATGTAGAACTTTGTTGATATAACAAAAATGTAATTTAAGGGTAGAAGAGAAAAGGGTGTTCAGACCAGTATCTAGTTGTAAAATATAATTTGGTGTGTTGTTAGGCAGATATAAGATTTTTTTGATGAAAAAACGGAATAGCTTTTCAACATCATCATATTTTTGATATCCCCAGACTTGAGCAGCATAGAACATTATTGATTTAGAACAGGACTCAAAAATATTTAATTTGTTATTTTGTGATATTTTTGGATTGGTAAAGTACTTCGACCAATTAGGATTGATCGCATGTTTAGCAGCAGAAAGTTTATGTTTCAAGTGATTTTTAAAAGAGAGTTTATATGAAATCTCAACACCTAGATACTTGTAGCTATTGACAATTTCAATTTCTTGGTTATTGTAACGGAAATTTAAATGAGCAGACACTCTCGGACTTTTCCTGAATATCATTACCTTTGATTTGGATAAATTAACTTTTAAACTCCATGTTGTGCAATAATCATGTAAAATATTTATCATATCTTGTAATCCATTAGGGGTTTCAGACAACAGCACAATGTCATCAGCATATAGTAGGACTTTGATGTTAACGTTTGCAACATTTATACCACCCGAAAGTATATTTGGCAGATCATTTACATACAAGGAAAAGAGGACTGGACTAAGAATGCATCCTTGTTTCACTCCTGAGTCTACGGTAAAATAATCCGAAAAAATACTGCCATCCCACACTTTGGTTTTTGTATTATTATACAACAGTTTTAGTATATTCACAATTTTTGTTGAAAGTCCAAGGGCAGACAGTTTAAAAAACAGACTATTTCGTGGAATTAAATCAAATGCCGAAGAAAAATCAACAAAAAATGCGTATGTGGCTTTGGTTTTCAGCTGATTTAAATTGACAATATTGACCAAATTGAAAATGTTTTCAGTTATTGAGTAACCTTTTCTAAAACCAGCTTGATATTCGTTTAAGATATTGTGCATTGTTAGCCAATCTGATATTCTATTTAATAGTATTGAGTTAAAAATTTTGCAGATGCAGTCAATAAGAGACAAGCCCCTATAGTTGCTAGGGATATTGATATCACCTTTTTTGTGAAGAGGAATTAATATAGATTCTGTAAATGAAGAAGGGATTACTTCCGTAAGAAATATTTTATTAAAAGCAGCCAATAGTTTCTGCAAGAAGCTCCGTGGGGCATGTTTAAAGCACTCATAAGGGATGCCATCCTGTCCTGGAGATTTATTACTTTTCAATTGTCTAACAATGTTGTGGAGTTCAATGTACTCGAATGGAGAGTCCAGGAGTGGATCTACAAAAAATGGCATACACCATCTTATAGGTAGTGAATCATCATGAATGTGCATTAGAGAACTAAAATATTGTTTGAAATCATTTGAATTTATGTTTCCTTTTATATTTGTTGGCGAATTTTTTAAGGTCTTGCATATATCCCACCATTCTTTGCTAGTGTTTACTTTGTCTAATTTCTTAAGGTTATTGTTGAGATATTCTAGCTTCTTTTTTTTCACACCACTTACGAAAAGTATTTTTAGCCTAATAATAAAGCGATCTCTTATGCTGAGTGTTTTCTCTCCTACATAACTTTAGCCTTTTGAGCATAGTTGTTCTTCGACGGTAACAAGACCAATCAAACCATCTTTGCTTAGGTTCAAAAAATGTTCGATTACTTTTTCGAGGTTGAGCCTGTCTTATTGAATTTGTGATAAAAATGACCAGATCTTCAACAGATCTATTATTTATGTTACTAGGTTCTAATGTTATAGCATTTAGGTTTCGAACGTATTGTGCTTTAGAACTATATTTCCAATAAATCCTATCTAGAGGTTTCCCAACAGTTTCATTTCTTGAAGGATTAATTATTTTTAGTTGGAGGCAGATTGGCATATGATCGGAGTATGGTTTAGATGGAATACAAAGTTTCTCTACAAGATGCAAAAGAGACGTCGAACAAATACAATAATCTATTATAGAGTTACCCATTATACCACAAAAACTATATTCACCATCAATGTCACCATCTATTCTACCATTGACAATGATACCACCTATGATCCAACAATTGTTTTCCTCTAGGATTTATGGTTGTATCCTTAGAATATCTGTGGGTGTATATATGAGGTAAATCACCAAGTATGTTACAATCTAGAATTTGGTCATTACCCATTCTAGCATTTAGGTCACCCATTATTCAAAAGTTTGCTGGGCTAAGATCCAATAAAAAAGATTTAAAAAGTTCAAAATCATGCCTCCATTTGGTGCAGTTTAGATAAGCTGGTATTAGGTAATAGATATTTCCATGAAAATTAGCTGACAGTAAACGATAATTATTTATTGTTTTAAATTCAATTTTAAAAATGGATTTTATTTCTTTTTTATAGCCATATAAACAGCCACCACTAGCTCTGCCGAATCTATTTACTTTTATGGCATCTACCCAATGCAGATAATAATTTTGAAAATACGAAAGATCGTCAATTATGTGTTATTGTAAATATTCTCATTTGAGCCCTAAGGCCA